>NW_006921666.1:7937286-7941304 GCF_000298275.1 Orycteropus afer afer | reverse complement strand
TAAGGTGAACATTTACACCAGGTAGGTACACTCCTTAGAACTATCAATCCTGGGAGATCAGAAGGGTAGTATTTGCACAGTGAGATAGCTCAGAGGGCAGGAATTCAAAGGAAAGAAGGACAAAGGGAAAAGATAACCACAGGGAGGAAATGGGAAGAGAGCTGTGACATTATAGAGATTGCCATCAAAGGCAGGAAACAAAAAGTATAAGAACTGCTGTATGGAAAATGAATTTGCTCTGTCAACTTTCACCCAAATCAAAATCAAAATAATAATAATAAAAAGGATGGAGTCTCTGGATAGTAGGGTTTCCAAGGCTGTAAATCTTTATAGTACACTTTATAGTAGATTGCCATATCTCATCTCTCTCCTGATGAGCCCAAGAGTGGCTTCTGGTTTGAACCAATGACATTTTGTTTAGCAGCCAAGAGTTTAAACACTGCACCACCGGGGCACCATCTTTCCTGGCTGCTACAAATGGTTCACGTATCTATTGAGAGGTTGGGGGTTTGTGTCCCCTCAGAGGTGCCTCAGAAGGAAGGCTTGGTGATCTAATTCCGAAAATGCACCACTGACAATCCTGGGAGCACAGCTCTGCTTTGACACAAGGGGGGTCACCACCATGAGTTGGAATCACCTCGAGGGCAACTGGTTTTATTGAAGGAAACAACCTGATACTTACTGAGTACCTATTATGTGCCAAGCAGTGTGCTGAGAGTTCTCTGAACATTAAAGAAAACAGTTGCCGTGGAGTCAATTTGCCTCGATGTGACCCCATGTCTATCAGAATAGAACTGTGCTCCGTAGAGTTTTCAATGGCTTAATTTTTGGAAGCAAGTTAATTGTCAGGCCTTTCTTCTGAGGTGGACTGGAACCTGCAATCTATCAGTTAGTAGTCAAGCACATTAACTCTTTGCACCACTCAGGGAGTCCTTCTAAACAGTAATGCAACATTTAATCTGGACCCGAACCCTGAGAGGTAGGAACAAACAGCATCCCCATTTTACCCATGAGGAACCAGTGGCTCGGGAAGGAGGTTAGTAACTTCCTGAAGTTTACCCAGGTGGGAACAGCAGAGTAGAATTAGGAGGCAGATTTGTGGTTCCAGGTTCTTCCTCTCCCCACACTGGTTGTCCCAGGACCTCCATCTAGTGTTTGAATGTGATGCCTTGGAGAAGGCCCTGGAAGCTGTGAACCCAAGCAACCAAAGAAGAAAAGAACAGCAAAGTCAACAAACCAGCCAAGAAAACTCAAAAAATCAAACCGCCTTAGACGTCAGCCTGGAGAAGTCAGTTTGGGAAGTTGGCTTTTGGAACTGGTGAGGTGGGGGTTTGGATCACCAGCAGGAGGTTGAGGGAAACAGTTGGTGGCTGTATTCTATGCACGGTGAGTGTGGCTGGTCTAAAGGTTCACGGCCCAGGAGGTTAGAAGCTGAGGAATCTGTTTGTCAGTCCATGGCATGCTGAGTTGCAATTCTCATTTCTAAACCTTCCAGGCGAGAGTCCGCGCCTCCCTCCCCCATTCTCGCACCTGCTGGCAGCGGGGCTCCAACGAATGGACAAGTTCCAAGAATTCTTGCCCCTTCCCCCATCTTTTACATAGCCGAGCCCTGGGACAAAAGGCACCCGGGGTCTGGAGCTCCTTCCTTGGGCTCCGGCCTTCTTGGGGAGTGCCAGACTGCTGGAGCCATGCGCCACATCCCAGCATTTACATCTTTTACAACCTCCCTTCCCTTTGTCCCTCCACCCAGATTATCCACAGCCATGGCCACTTGGCCTGTAAGACCTCAGGACTCTCTTTCTAGTTTCCCACAGAGAGAGAGACTACTTACCCCCACCAAGAAAGAACTACCCATGGTGGCAGGGGTGCGGGTGGGGGCTCCACATCCCAGAATCTGGGCGGAGATGCAGATCCTTTGTCCAGGATGATAAATCCCACTTGCCAAGAGCAGCGGCCGGAAGCTGCTTCCCTGTTACTTTGCGCTCCTGCCACAGGCCCCACGTGGTGGCTACGCTATAGCATATTGTTCCCTATCTTTCTTGGATGGCTCCGTGATCCACTGAAAGTAACAGCTGCCATTTATTGAGCATCTACTGTGCTCCAGGGACAGTGCTAAGTACTTTGCATCTGTTCTGTTATTTAATTCTCAGAACAGCCCACAGTGAAATAAGTATGGACCCCACTTTCCACAGTCATCGAGGGAAGAGGCTTACCCCCAGGCCTAGGCCTCCACACTGGTCGAGTGCATCACCAGAGTGTGGACTCAGTCTCCCCTGCCTCCACTTAAGTGTGAGTCTGAGGAAGAATTGGGCAACCTCTTCCTCAAACTCTTTGCACAATTTCCCAGTCCATGCTGTTCACCCACTATCTCCCGAATCGGACCGGCCTTACTCCTGCCGATCTTGATCCTGAGGGGTGGTGCCACCAGTGCCACCTTCATGCCCTCCTAGGTGGCCTCCTGCAGAGTCCACATTTTTTTCAAATACTGCTTCAGCTGGGCAGAACCAGGAAAAGGAACAGCCCTTGATCACCTCGTGAGAAGCCTTCATGATACAGGCCTGGATGGTGTTTGCTGTTCCCTGATTCTTCACTCTCCTGCTGATGCTGCCCTTGTGGACTCAGCCTATCTTCAGAAACAAATATGTGCTGGTTTGATTTTGACTGGCCTGTTCCACCTCTTCCTGCAGCTTCTGCCTTCCCAGGTTACAGGCCTCCACATCAAAAGGCTCCCTGCAGAGAGCTGGGGGAGGAAGCTGTATCCTGGCCACCTCCTGACTCAGATGGAAAAGCCAAAATGAGGCTGACCAAAGTAGCATAGTGCCTAAGGCATTTGACTGCTAACCAGAAGGTTGGCGGTTCAAACCCACCAGCCGCTCCTAGTAAGGAAGACTGGGCAATCTATTCTACTTCCGTAGTGATAGCGCCTGGAAAACACAAGGAAGGGTCCCTGTGAGTTGGATCCAACTCGACGGCAGTGTGTTGTGTTGCATTGCCTACAATAATATATTCTGCTGCTATAAAAGGTATGAGGTCAGTTTTATAGATACTGAGAAGTAAAGAATTCATGACATTGTTGGGTAAAAAAAAAAAAGTTTTGAACAATATATAAATATCATTCCATATTTATTTTTTAAAATTCTATCAAGATAGAAGATAGATGGTGTGTGTGTGTGCGTGTATGTGTGTGTAGCTGTCCCTCAGTATGTGCAAGAGATTGATTCCAGGATCCCCATGGGTATCCACAATGCTCAAGTCCTTTATATAAAATGACAGAATATTTGCATATTACCTATGCACATACCTCCATACAGTTTAAATCATCTCTTGTTCTTGTTGTTAGGTGCCATCGAGTTGGTTTTGACTCATATCTACCTAATGTACAAGGGAACTAAACACTGCCAGTTCCTGTACCACCATCTCTGGATCACTATAATACCTGATACAATGTGAATGATGTGTGAACAGCACTTTCCCTCCCGCTTAGCCTTTGAGGGATTGCTTTGACTACTTAATTGCTCTTTAGAAGCCATGTTGTCCAACCCCCTGCCCCCTGCCCCAAGGTTTTGGATCTGTGCACAGTTGGCTGAAGCTGCAGGTGCAGAACCAAAGATCCCCACTGTGAGTGTATATATGTATAATCGAGGTTCTTAAGGCGGTAGTTCTCACTTAGCTATACATTAGAATATCTGGGGGTTTAAAACGTCATGAGACCTAGGCCACATTTCAGACCAATTATAAAAGAATCTCTGGAGGTAGGCCTGCTGCAGTTTGAAAACCTCCTCAGGTGATTCAACTGAACAACAAAGTTGGGATACACTGTCTTAAAGAAACAGAACAGTTGATTCTGAAAGGAAAATGAGATTGTAATCTGCTTATTCTACATGAAATCTACGCCCTCCTCTCTCTGGGAAGAGAAAGGGCTTGAGCCGACCTCAACGATTACTTGATTTATATAAACACTAAATTAACTAAAGGAGCTCTGGTAGCATAGTGGCTAAAGCACTTGACTGTTAACCAG
>NW_006921666.1:7933971-7935431 GCF_000298275.1 Orycteropus afer afer | reverse complement strand
TAGGTGCTATTGAGTCAATTCCAACTAACAGTGACCCTATGTACAACTGAACAAACACTGCCCTTTCCTGTGTCATCTTTACAACCATTGCCATGTTTGAGCCCATTGTTGCAGCCACTGTGTCAATCCATCTCTTTTTTGCTGACCTACTTTTCTAAGCACGATGTCCTTCTCTAGGGACTAGTGTCTTCAGATAACATGTCTGAGGTACATGAGACATAATTTCACCATCCTTGCTTCTAAGGAGCATTCTGGCTGTACTTCTTTCAACATAGATCTGTTTGTTCTTCTGGAAGACCATGGGATATTCTATCTTTCTCACCAACACTGTAATTCAAAGGTATCAATTCTTCTTTGGTCTTCTTTATTCATTGTCCAGCTTTTACATGCATTTTCACAATGTGATTGAAAATATCATGGCTTGGGTCAGGCATATCTTTGTTCTCAAAATGATATCTTTGCTTTTTAACACTTGAAAGAACTCTTTTGCAGCACATTTGCCCAATGCGATATGTCCTTTGATTTCTTGACTGCTGCTTCCATGGGTGTTGATTTTGAATCCAAGTCAAATGAAATACCTGACAACCTTAATCTTTTCACCATTTATCATGATGTTACTTATTGGTTCGGTTGTGAAAATTTTTGTTTTCTCTTTGTTGAGGTGTAATCTTATACAGAAAGCTGTAGTCTTTGGTGAGTGCTTTGGTAGTCATCAGTGAGTGCTTCAAGTCCTTTTCATTTTCAGCAAGCCAGTTTGTGTCATCTACATACTGCAGATTGTTAATAGGTGTTGCTCAAATTCTGATGCCATGTTCTTCTTCATATAGTCCATCTTCTCGAATTATTTGCTGAGCATACAGATTGAATAAGTGTGGTGAAAGGATACAATCCTGACGCATACCTTTTTCTGATTTTATACCATGCAGTATCCCTTTGTCCTGTTTAAACGACAGCCTCTTGGTCTATGTACAGGTTCTACATGAGCACAATTAAATGTTCTGGAATTTCTATTCTATACAATGTTATCCAGAATTTGTTATGATCCACACAGTTGAATGCCTTTGCTGTTCTCTGTTTCCAGTCCAAATCCATCTGACATTAGCAATGATATCCCTCATTCCATGTC
This sequence comes from Orycteropus afer afer, assembly GCF_000298275.1. NCBI lineage: Eukaryota > Metazoa > Chordata > Mammalia > Tubulidentata > Orycteropodidae > Orycteropus > Orycteropus afer. The sequence continues at coordinate 7,934,305 of NW_006921666.1, read as the reverse complement.
TTGAATGAATTTCTGGTGGTTCCTTGTCAATATACTGCTGCAACTGTCTTGGAATCATCTTCAGCTAATCTTTACTTGCATATGATATTAATGATATTGTTTGATAATTTCCACATTCTGTGGGATCACCTTTCTTTGGAATGGTTACAAATATGGATCTTTTCTAGTTGGTTGGCCAGGTAGCTATCTTCCAAATTTCTTGGCACAGACAAGTGAGTGCTTCCAGCATTGCATCCATTTGTTGAAACATCTCAGTTAGTACTGTCAGTTCCTGAAGCCTTGTTTTTCACCAACGTCTTCAGTGCAGGTTGGACTTCTTCCTTCAGTACCATTG
>NW_006921666.1:7930126-7931993 GCF_000298275.1 Orycteropus afer afer | reverse complement strand
TATTCTTCACCAACACCATAATTGACAGGCATCAGTTCTTCTTTGATCTTCCTTATTCCCTGCCCAGTTTTCACATGTGAAAATACCATGGTTTGAGGCAGGCACACCTTAGTCATCAGTGATACCTTTGCGTTTTAAAACTTTAAAGAGGTCCTTTGCAGTAGATTTGGCCAATGTAATGCATCTTTTTATTTCTTGACATCATAGTGGCATTCCATAGGGATAGCTTATTTGCTTTCAAAAACAGAGGGATCTTAGAGATAATCTTAGTGCTTGCTGATTATCAAGCACATCTACATTATGTCATGTAATCCTTACAACAAGCCTTTGAGACACATACTGATACAGGTATTCCTTGCTGTTTTGGTGGCATAATGCCTAAGGCATTTGACTGCTAACCAGAAGCCTGGTGGTTCAAACCTACCAGCCATTCTTCAGAAGGAAGATTAGGCAATCTTCCTTCTGAGGCCGTAGCAGTACAGCCTCAGAAACCTAAAGAGGGGTCTCTATAAGTCAGATCTGACTCGATGGCAGTGAGGTTTTTTTTTTTAGTGTTGCTCTAACAGAAAATACCACAAATGGGTGGCTTTAACTAGCAAGAATTTATTCTCTTACAATTTGTTGTTGTTGTTATGTGCCGTTGAGTCGGACCTGACTCATAGCGACCCCTCCTTGAGTTTCCGAGGCGGTATCACTACAGAAATAGATTGCCCAACCTTCCTTCTGAGGAGTGGCTGGTAGGTTTGAACTGCCAGCCTTCTGGTTAGCAGTCAAGTGTCTTAGGCACTATGCTACCAGAGCTCCCCTCTTACAATTTAGGAGGCTAGAAGTCTGAGTTCAAAGTGCCAGCTGTAGGGCTGGGTGAAAGCCCCTTGACTTTGGGCTTCAGCTCTGCCTCTTGCTCCTGATCCACTGAAACTGGAGGCTTTTCTGAACATGGGCAGCAGTTGGCTGCTGAGGCTGACAAACCCAAGGTTGACAAGTAAAAAGGCACAGTCCCAATATCATCAAACAACATGAGAGGCCACTAAGTCAAGTCCAGAAAAAATCCTAAGATAGTCAGGACATGGCAGACTGCTGAATGAAGACTTGGCTACATGCAGGGTCCAAGCATGCCAAAGAACTGCAGAAAACTTTCTCAAAATTTCTCCTTATTTACTGGAAGCAGACCATGTCCCTAAGGCAGCTACTAGGTAGCTAAGTAGCTGCCTCAGTAGATTCCACCATGGAATTGATTACCAGTCTCATTATGGGGCATAACTAACTACATGCAGCTGCCTAGACACTCAAAACCAGGCCCAGCCAAGTTGACACAAAACCTTAAGTACCACACTTGCTTTTCAAAAATTTGCCTTAGACCACTTACCTTTTAAAAAGGACCTACAATAGTACCTTTTCTGCTAACCAAAATAAATCAGAAGAGGATTTTCTCTTTTAGGAAAACAGGCGAAAAACAAAACCCCAGTTCAGCGTTTGTCTTGCAGCTCATCGTTAAGAGACAGCATGCACCTTGCGAGTGGCATCCTCAACCTCGTTCCCCAGGAACTACGCTCAGCATCTCAGCATCAAGCCACCACTTCTTTGAACTGTGCCTGTGACGCACTATAAAACCTCAAAACCAAACCCACTGCCATCGAGTTGATGCTGACTCCTAGGGACCCTCATTGGGTTTCCAAGGTGGTAAATCTTTACTGAGGTAGATTGCTCCATCTTCCTTCCACAGAGCAGCTGGTGGGTTTGAACCCACCAACCTTCAGGTTAGCAGTCAAATGCCTTAGACACTGTGCCATCAGAGCTCCTACATGCTACTGTTATTTTAGGTTTTTGTGTTATTTGGCATGATTCAGTAGATTGCCGACCTTCCTTC
>NW_006921666.1:7928210-7929331 GCF_000298275.1 Orycteropus afer afer | reverse complement strand
ATCACTGTTTATCTGGAATGCTTTGTAATTTTCTACATTTTTAATTTACTTTGTCATTAGTTTTAAATCTGTTCAAACATTTGGCAAATGCATATTTGTATTTGCTTTTTCTTACAAAAAGAAACTTTGGAAAAAACTAATAAAAAAATTTAAAGAAAAAAAAAAAGTGGTTACTTGTGTGTGTAAGTGTAGGGGTAGAGGTGGAGAGAATTGGGAAAACTGGGCATCAACTAACCAGATCAAGGTGACCAGGCCTGGGATTAAGTACAGGGTGATCAGGAGACCTGGGCTCTGACCTCATGGTCTTGTCTCCTCTTTGTAAATGATATAGAGGGCACAAGAAAGAAATACAGTGAACTTGGGAGAAGAGGACTCCAAGTCCTTGAAACATTATTTGAGGCCTAGCTGCTCCCCTAGTGGAGTACTTGTGCCCATTTCCTTGGGGCAGGAGAAGGGTTTAGTTATTGAAAAGCCTTATTCTGTCCCCAGGTAAGTTTCCTGAGGACAGTTGCTGTGTGAAACCTTATTGTCCCAAGATGCCCAGCAAAAGCCCTGCAAAGAAAGGTATCAATCCAGCTGTCAATGACATTGCTCATCCAGGCACCTTGGCCTGCTCTCCTTCTGGCTATGAACAGGGCCTGTTGCTATCTGCCAAAGTGGGGTGCTGCTTGTAGATATGGTTCTTTCCCCCTTAATTTCCTAAATCGATGTCCCCACTCCTCAAAAATAAATATTTAAACTTTACATTATAAAACAATTAAAATACACCAAAATTGAGAGAATGAATCCCTAAACTCTTCCCCTGATTCAATAATTATTGACATTTTGCCATGTATACTTTATCTATCCTTCTTTCTTTTCTTTTTTTTCCCTCTGTGATGTTCTAAAAAAACAAATCTCTAACATCCTATCATTTCATCCCTAATTTACTATGTGATCTGAAATTAGGACATTTTCTATCACTCTTAAGAAATTTAAAATTCAGGAGGTACAGACAGCAAATATGAACCCTTTTGCACATACAGTACTGCATTGTCAGTGAAGGCAAACATGGGTATATGGATGGATAGATAGGTGGACAGGCTAAACGATTAGGTATATCTATGAAATGGGTAGTGTAT
>NW_006921666.1:7920260-7924367 GCF_000298275.1 Orycteropus afer afer | reverse complement strand
AAGTTCTTGACAGCCTTGGACAATAATAACAGGAAACACCAATATTTACTGAGTCTCTTCCTACATTCTAGGCACCTTCATACATTTGAGGACCCAAAGCTCACAGTCTAGGAGAGCTGAGCATCAAATAATTTGATTAGGTGGTGAGAGGTAGTAATAGAACACAGATGTTTTTTGTCTTTGCCCTTCTTTAAAAAAAAAAGAAAACAATAAAAAAGATAGCAAAAGAGGCAAACTGGTGAAATATTTATGATCCTTGAGGTGTGTATGTGTGGGGAGCCTTTAGATGTAGCACTTGCCAATTTCCAAGATGTAAATACTCCAACCCTGACAGATTTTGAGCTATCGGTAGTTGAACAACAGACTCACAAAGTCTCTGAATGTATAACACTCTGATCAAGATGGTAGAAACTGGCTCCAGTACAGCACTGGAACCATCCATGAACAAAGAAACCTGGAGAGAGAGCGCTGTAGATAGGAGAAAACAATATTCTGGAAGCAAAAACAAAAAGGTGTTAATTGACTTGCATTCTGAGCAAAGCTGAAACCTTAAGAGAAGTCTGCAAGGGCACTGAGGAATTCTAATGTTTAGTGCAGTGGGTCTCAATGTTTAAGGGGGACAAGACTTCCATGGGGGCTTTGTTAAAACAGATTGCTAGAATTTCTGATTCACTTAATCTGGGAGATTTTGCATTTCTAACCATTTCTGGGTGATGTTGATGCTGCAGGTCCAGTGAAAACACTTTAAAAGTCATTGGTACAGGAGGAGGTGGTCCCCCAGAAGTAGCTGAAAGGGGCAAAGAGGTAGGAGAAACCAGGACAGTATGGTGTCATGGAAGTAAGATTAACAGCCTTTGGATTTAGGGCCTTGTGTACAGTGAACTCAATAGGTGTTTGTTATATGTAATGAATGAAAAGCCTTTTGAGCCTCACCTCTCAACACTCCAGCGTCTGAGTCAGGTCTGTAGGCACTATCATGTCCCCAGCATTGGCCCAGAACCTGGTACAATACTAGGAACTCAAATAGCTGTTAAAGGCATGAGTGAATGCATGAGTGAATGAATAACTGAATGAGTGAATGATTAAATGATTAAACAAACCATGGACTAATATATAAATTACTTACTAAGTAACTGATTAGATGAATTCATTGAATGCACAAATGGATGACTTTTTCAAATTGTTAAATCTCCCCTAGAAAGAGGGTGAGTAGGGAAGGGAATTAAATCTAATAGCAGTGTGATTTACTGAGCATTTTATTATTAGCTGGCTACTAAGGACATCATGAGGGAGCTCTGATGGTGCAGTGGTTAAAGCATTTGCCTGCTAATCAAAAGGTTGGCGGTTCAAACCCACTGGCTGCTCCATGGGAGAAAGATGAAGCTATCTGCTTCTGTGAAGATTTACAGCTTTGGAAACCCAAACTCTGTCCTGTAGGGTCAGTATGAGACGGAATTGACTCGATGGCAGTGGGTTTGAGCTGGAAGGACTTCACAAGTGTTTTTCATTTAATCCTCACAGCAATCTCTCTAATAGTCATTATTATCATTGTGTAAGTGAAGGACTAGAGCTGGAGAGGTTAGGAAACTTGCTCAGTATCACAGGAAGGCAGAATTGCAATTCTGCTAAAACCGAAGCAAACTCACTGCTGTGGAGTCGGATCCAACTCATAGCAACCCCTCCTTGGGTTTCTGAGGCAGTATCAGTATGCAAGTAGATTGTCCAATCTTCCTTCCAAGGAGTGGCCAGTGGGTTTGAACCCCCAGCCTTCTGGTTAGCAGTCAAATGTCTTAGGCACTACGCCACCAGCACTCCTGCAATTCTGCCATTATACTCCAAATCTCAAACTCTTCCTACCCAGTCAGTAATCTATCAATACTGTAGTTAACACAGGACTTGTTTTTTGTAGTTGATGTGACTACAGGTGAACCTTGCTTATACAACCCTTGGAAAGCCATAAATTTAAACACAGTTAATTACTTATCTCAGCTCATTATTTAAAGAAGATTTTCTATTGTATATCCCTTTATAAGTAAAGGATTACCCTGGCTCATCTGCTTCCTAAATCTGAATTTTGTTCAAAGAAAGGTACATATTAACTAAAGATGTCTATTTGTAGGATTTGGTTTAATTATTGCTGGGAATCTGGGACCGTTTTTGGTGTTTGGATACCTTCTGACCAGGCCCTTGGAAGCCTGGTGACACACTGGCTAAAGCACTGGGCTGCTAACCAAAAGCTGGGCAGTTCAAACCCACCAGCAGCTCTGCAAGAGAAAGATGAAGCAGTCTGCTTCCATAAAGATTTACGGCATTGGAAACCCTATGGGGGCAGTTCCACTCTGTCCTATATGGTCGCTGAGTCAGAATTGACTTTTTGGCAGTGGATTTTTGGTTTTGAACAAGCCCTTAATTTATGTGACACTCCCATTCTGAAGGTTTAAAAAACGGTAAATTAAAATTGTTTATAAATCCAGAATCCATTAAAGAAAGATGGATATGTCTAATATGGATAAAAATTAAGACTACTATAGGATAAAAACCACCATAAGTGATATCCAATAATGAACCACAAATTGGGAAAAATATAGACCAAGGACTAATTGCCTTAATATGTACAAAGCTCTCATAAAGCAATAAGAAAAAGACCCAGAATTCAATAACAAAATGGGCAAAGGATATATATGTGCAGGTATATATAATATATATTTAAATAATACTTTATTGTGTTTTCGGTGAAGGTTTACACAGCAGTTCATGTTTCCATTCAACAATTTCTACACAAGTTGTCCGGTGACATTGGTGACATTCTTCACAATGGTGACCATTCTCACGATTTCTGTTCTGTTTGTTCCATGAACAAAGGGTATCCACAGGAAAGGAAACACAAAAGCCTAATGTATGGGGAAAAAAAGTAAATTAAAACTATGCTGAGGGGCTGGTTTTTCACCCATTAGATCGATGTAGACAAAAACATTTGACAACACACTGTAGTGGCCAAGAGGTAGGGAAACTGCTCAAACTTGAAGATAAGCTAGTACAACTTCTAAGGAAGAAAATTTGCAAAATCTATATAAATCACTACTACACATAGACTTTGAACAGGGACATATCTAAGGTATGGCAGGTATGGGTGCCATTTGAAGGGGGGTGCCACTGAGCAGCTTTTAGTAAACCATCTTGTTTCCATTGCCAGCTGTCAGAGATCATTCAGCAAATTAACACTAATACTTTCCTATTTGAGAGCCTTCATGAATCAAGGCAGACTGTGTGGTCTTGCTTTGCTGAGTGTAGAAAAGAGAAGAAACTGAAAAAAAAAAAAGAGCAAATTTTAGGCCAGTTTTCATCAGTGAGTGAAAAGCAAGGGAGGTGCAGTTGTAATTTTCAGGTAGTGCCATAATGTGTTATGTAAAAGATAAATGAGTTTGACTTGCATTTTTGAGCTAATATTGTGCTAAAGTTATCTATAAGGTGGGTGGCAGATGTTTGGACAGGGGCACAATTTCAGTGCTTGCCACAGGGGCTGTTTTCCATAGATAGGCCTCTGGCTTTGAAGGTACAGTTATACCTACACATGTACAAAATTATGTAAAGGTTCTTATTGCAGCCTGGTTAAAGTACCAAAAGATGGAAGTGACCTTAATGTTTATCAATAAAGGAGTGGGTCAACAAGTTAAGTTCATTCATAAAATGGAGTTTATGCAGCTACACATAAAGAAAATGAAAAACCTCACAACTGGACCAATAAACAGCATCATGATAAACAGAGAAAAGATTGAAGTTGTCAAAGATTTCCTATCCCCTGGTTCCACAGTCAACACCAATGGAAGCATCAGTCAAGAAATCAGACCATGTTTTATGTAAAAACTCAAAAAACTCATGCCATTGAGTCGATTTGACTCATAGTGACCCCTCCTTGGGTTTCTGAGGTGGTATCTCTACAGAAGTAGATTGCCCAGTCTTTCTTCCGAGGAGTGGCTGGTGGGTTTGAACCGTCAGTCTCCTAGTTAGCAGTCAAATGCCTTAGGCACTATGCCACCAGAGCATAGTGTTTATAATGGTATAATAATTACATAATTATACACATAATAATTTAATTATATATAATTT
>NW_006921666.1:7874296-7920132 GCF_000298275.1 Orycteropus afer afer | reverse complement strand
AACCCAAGGAAGGGTCGCTACGAGTTGGGGCCAACTGGACAGCACATAACAACAACAACAACAACAACAACAACAACATGCTGAAATATATGCTAATATGTAAAACACCAGCTTTGAGGAAGGAGCACCTGAAATGAGGTTAGTCCGAATTGAGAAAAGTTGTAAGCATAAACTACACACCAAATTTTGAAGACTTGGTACAAAAAAGGAATGTACAATATCTCTAATTTAAAAAAATATATATCGATTACCTGTTAAAGTGATAATATTTAGGATATATTGCGTGAAGTAAAATATCTTATTAAAATGAGTTTCACCATTTTCCTTTAACTTTTTTAATGTGGCTACTGGGAAATGTAAAATTATGTGTGTAGCACTCATTATATTTCTGTTGGACAGAATGTGGATAAATGTTAGATTTATCCACACTGAGACAGCTAGTTCTTTCATTTTTAAACAATTTGTTTTATTTAATTTTGCTGTTGAGAATATGCACAGGGGTGGCTCTGGGTGAAAAGTGACAAATGCAAGGTGCGTATCAGTGCTTAGAATTTTACCATTCATATTTTAAAGACAGGAAAAAAGTAACACAGACAGACATATTTGCTTGTTTATACCTCCGTAGTGATACTGCCTCGGAAACCCAAGGAGGGGTCACTATGAGTCGGGTCCGACTTGACTTGACAGCACATAACAACAACAACATACCTAAGATGGCTCTGGAATGATATATTGGAAATCATGCTGGTTGCTTTGGGAAAGGTAACTGCGGCCAGGGAGCAGAGATGAACTTGGACTCTTGAATCATTTTGTAAGTTCTCAATTTTGAATCAAAATGTACAAGCCTTTGGAATAATATATTATTTCATCAAAAGTGGTTTTTAAAAAGTGTTTAACATAGATAAAAATATTTATAGAGACTGGGAAGTATAGGTGTGTAAGTGCACAGACCTGGAGTCCTGCCAGTGCGCTCTGCACTAGAAAGGCCGGTGTGCTCCCAGAAGAAAGATGAGGCCATCGCCTCTCTTAAGATTCACAGCCTTGGAAACCCTTGGGGCAGCTCTACTCTGTGCGACAGGGTCGCTACGAGTTGGAATATGACTTGACCGTCATGAGTTTTTTTTTTTTTTTTTTCATATAAATAGATGAAAATGTGCAGAAAAAGAAGAGGCAGAAAGGGAGGGAGGGGAACTATAGTCATTGTGAGGGGAATGGATGAAGGACAGAAAGAGAACTTACACAACTTACTCAATACTTTTCACTCTGCACCACGGACTGAGTGATAAAGAGAATGTTTAACTTGCGTGAAATCTAACAAACAACTAGATTAGAAATATACCGAAATCTTTACAATAGCTGTCTTTATTTCTTTACTTTTATATTTTTATTTCAAAATATTTCAAACAAACATAAAAGGATAAAGTACAATGAAAACACATGGACCCAACACCTTGCTTCAAAATAGAACATTTCATGATTTTTGCCTCACATCATTTTTTTTTTTTTAATTGTGATTTGGGTGAAGATTTACAGAGCAAATTCACTTTCCATACAGCAGTTCTCATACACTTTGTCTCATGTCATTGACCACAGTTTACCACAATGCAACAGCTCCCCTCCCACTTCCTCCCCATAGTTACCTCTTCCCAGTGTGCCTCACATTATTTTTAAGAACTAAAAAGTACACTTGAAGTATCCGTCCTTATTTCATTTTTCTCTTTCCTTCCTCAGAAGGAACCACTGTCCTGAAATTGTATGTATCCTCTCCATGCATATATTTTTATACTTTTGTATTATGCATAGATATCTACTTCTTCCAAGACAGATTTGTTCCCTCTTCTGACACAGCTTGAACGCTCCTCGGAGGTGAGAATGGCTGGACTTCGCCTCTCGTACTTCAGTCAGGCCATCAGGTGAGGGACATCATGCTTGGTGGAGTGGAGGGTCAGCGAAAAAGGGCAAGACCCTCAACAAGATGGACTGACACAGTGCACAGTAACGCTTGTGAGGGTGGTGCTGGCAGTGTTCCACTCGGTTGAACGTGGTGGGGTCGCTATGAGTCAGTAGCGACTTTCAGCACTGAACAACAACTAGGCATCCACCAACAACAGATCATATTTTTCTTATCAATTAAGTGTGTGGCACAGCCTCTACTTACCCTTCCACAAGTTGCTTTTGGCCTGAATGTTATATTTTTTAGATTTATCCACACTGAGACAACTAGTTCTTTCATTTTTAAACAATTTCTTTTAATTTTGTTGTTGAGAATATGCACAGCAAAACATACACTAATTCAACGGTTTTCACAAGAAAAATTCAGTGACATTGATTACATTCAAGTTGTGCAACACAATGGCTGTCTTTAGATAATGAGGTTATAGGTAATTTTTTCTTCCTTTGACTATAATTTTTTAAATTTCCCAATTATTCTATAAATAACACTCTTACTTTTGAAATGGAAGCATCCATAAACCTTAAAAAAACCCTATATTTTCTCTTAAAATACTTTAAAAGATTCCATTAGACTTTTAAAGAATCTTAAATTATAGTCATTGCTTTTTTTCCAATGATAGCAAGTAGTGCAAGCTCATTATGAAACGTCAAATAACACAGAAAGATACAACAGAGAAAGAAAAAGGACCTTGCAATTTTCTTTCTATGAGAGAACCACTTTTCTCAGAAACCTTTTAAAATACTGTGTTTATATTAATAACTAAAAAAGAATTTCAAGTTAACTGGAGGAGCTGAGAACTGAAATTTACTTTTCTTTGTGCAGAGCGCAATCCTAGATACTTTCTTTAAATGTGTCATATTATTGAATCTCCCCAACAACCTTCTGGGGTAGATGAGGAAGAAGCCTGGCAATCTACGTCTAGACATCAGCCTGTGTAAACCCTGTGGATCATTACTGTCCGATTCACAACCGACCATATGGATTGCCAAGACTGGGCAGCGTTTTGTCCAGTGGTTGCCAAGCCGGACTTCATGACAGCTAAGAAGCAACACTACAGAGTCAAGTCCCTCAGGGTTTCAACAATTTACCTAAGGTCACATTCTAGTAAGGGGCAAGTTGGTATTCAACTCCAAGTCCATAAGAACATCCAAATCATGGCCTCAGGCGACTGCCATCATGGTGGGAGGGGCTGGTGTGATTATGAGGCAGAGATTGGATTTGAGCTCCTGTCTGGTGGCTCCTAGTGCAGTGCTCCTGGGAATGAGTATTTGATAAAAGATTTCTGAGTTAAGGATAAATTGTAGAGTTTATGATTGGGAGAGAAGATGACAAAATTGGAGTAGGGGGCATAATCCAGACTGGGAGGGGCAATCTCAGTGGTTGCCGGGGGCAAGGTAAGGAAGAGGTGGTGGGAGAAGCCCGGGAGGGCTGCAGCTAGCCACAGCACTCCAAAGGGTTAAAGCCAGGCAGGAAAGCCCCTGGGGGGAAGCTACCACCAAAGGCAGCAATCCTTGCAGTAGTCACCTCCCCCACCAGCAAGGACTAGACAGGACTGGTTCCTTTTAGGATTATCTGAGGCCCCTGGGCTGAGGTGAGCAGTGGGGAGGGATGGAAGCCCCAGGTATCAAAATGCCCCCACCTTCCCTTGGGGCTCAGAGTTAAGTTCCCTGAGGTAGGTTCCATGGCCCCTGATGGGCACTGTTGTGACCCAGGCACATTTGGGGAGAGGTGCTGAACCTCAAGCTCAGGCGATGCTCAGAGAATGGTGGGGATGGGCATCTTTGGAGAAAGTGGGGCCTTTCTGGAAGTGGGGAAGCTGTGTCAAGGTGAGAGTGTGTGAATAGTTCTCTACCCCCTGGTTCTTCCTGTCTTGCAGGGCCAGGGTTGGGGGAGCTGCCTCAGGACAAGATGCATTTGGGGGTTCAGAGTCCCAAGATCTCTCTCTAACCAACTACCCAGGGCCAGTTTCCTGGCTCCAACTTTGCTCTCAGAACCCCCGCCCCCCAGGTTGGCCTGGCCACAGACTCTTTCCTTAGGTCTTTCTCTGGACACCTCCTCCTCCCCTCCCCCCCAAATTCTTTAGAAATCTTTCAACTTTCTTTCAAGTTTTCCATGAGCAGTTCAGGGTTTGTTTCAGAGCTTGGTCCGGGCGCTTTAACACCCCCAGCTGGGTAGAGTGGACAAGACAATAGCTGCTATCACTTTACCATTGGAAGTGACCCCCGAATTTGCACTTCTTTCATCTTGGGACCAGAGAACTTGAGGGTGGGCGATTTCCTGGGAGGAGTGGCTTAAGCCGCTTCCCCACAGGCCAGTTGGCTGTAGACGGTCCATGCTCAATGGTCCACTACAGATATGAGACCAGTTGTGGAGTGATTGTGGCCCTCAGCTGGGGACGCTGCCGGAAAGGCCCATCACTGACGGTCACCTAAATGTCCCAGGCTGGAAGGTGGAGAGAGAAGTGGACGCCCCGAGGGCTCTGGGCCACCCTTGAGGTCAGTAAACTAGGAAGCCCTCTGTCTTGGTGGAGAAGGGTGGGTGCCTTGGACAGTTTGGAAGCCCCAGGGAAGTGAGGGGCAGCCCAGGGACACTAAAGGGCTCAGGTCAAGAAGCAGTCCTGAGAAGATGCGTCGAATGCATGTGTGTGTGTGTCTGTGTTGAGAGGGGAGGCATTGTTTCAAGTTTTCTTTCTCCCCACCCCCATCTCCAGTCCCATCCCCACCCCCATCCGCCTGCCTATCTTCCCTACCCACCCTACACAATGGTCTGGCCTCCGCCCCTCCCCAGAGTCCCGGAACTTCTAGGGCTGGGTTCCAATTCTTGTCCGCTCCCAGCCAGCCATCCCTCTCTCGGCCAGCCCCCTACTGCCTCCTGCACCCCAAGGAACAACTGGTGACTTGTGCTGCTTCCCCCGTGGGCTGCACTGCCCCTTCTCCTGCCCCTCTGGACACGTGGTCCAGTACAGCAACTGAACGTCACCAGTTGGACAGCATGGTTGACTTGGCAGCCTCACGCCTACCCTGGCGCCCCTGGTGCTCCCACTACCCTTGGCAATAGGAAGGTTCTTGGGAAATTGAAACTGACCAACACAGCCCCAGTGGCTGGCTGTGCCCTGCTAGGCCTCCAGGCCACTGGGGAGGGAGCCAAGAGCCAAGATGGCTGGCGCTTCCATGGGTTGGTGGAGTGCAGCCTGTTCAGGCAGCGAGGCATGACTAGGGATGTGGAGTCCGACTGGGTGAGATGCCAGCTGTCCCCACGGGCTTATTAAGGACGGAGGCCTATGTGGTCCTCATGGTTCTTGGGCCTGGTTGACTGTGGAGACTTCAGGGACCACTTTGGGAAGGACTGGGGGAAAAGGAGGACCGAACAGTACGACAGATCCCTGGAGACCTACACAGAACCCAGGATGAGGCTGGTAGGAAAGGAATTTGTTCTAGAGGCCAAAGGTATGGTCTCAAGACTTACCAGCATCAAATCAGCAGAAGATAGGCCAGACCTGGGCTCACCTGCTTGAAACGAGGAGTGCAGGGAGGGAGGGCTGCAGAGTTGTCTGTGTCCATTCATTCATTGCTGGGCTCCAGAGCCCTTCCTAGGAGTTAAGCTTTCTGGCTGCCCTCCGGATGTTGTCTGTACCCTTCCTTCTCCAGCCTGAAGCACCCATTCCTGAGTGGTGAAGCCAGGTATCCCTAGTCCGAGAAGGCTTTGTTTCCTTGGTTTCATGCCTTTAAAGATCCCTTCCAAGAACTGGGGCCGGAGAGGTCAGCTGGGCAGAGCCCATAGATTAGTTTCCACCTTCCATGCCTCATTCCCTGAACGCACCTGGCGACTGCCACGTCTGCTTTGCATTGCACTTCCAGGATGGCAGCCAGTGCCAAAAGGACTGTTGCACCTGAACCCCATTACCAATTTTCTACTTAAGGACGACTGGTGTCTCCCTGCGGCCCCTGCTCTTCCCTGGCGGGCCTCTGCTCTCTGGTGGCCCAGTGCACTCTGCACGTCCAGGGTGGGGGCATACAGCTTCAGCAGGGGCTCTTTTGCCCCTCTATTTGGAGAGATCAGAACTGGGGTGTTACCTACCACACCTTTTACCTTTTTGGGGAAGAGGAAGGAATGGGATAGGGTGGAGTGGGGTGGGACTGGTTAGAGTAAGTAGGGCGGGACGGGATTTGTCCGGCAGGGGTGGGGTTGTACAGGAGGCGAGGAAGTGTGGTAAATCTGGACGTTGTCTGGAAGGTGTCTGGATTCTGCTGTCACTGCTGCATGGATTCAGGCAAGTCAACTTTACCTTTCTGGACCTCAATTTACTTATCTGCAAATGGTCAGGGTTCTGGAAGCTTCAAGAATCTAGGGGTTTTGGATCCTTTGAATGATGAGAACTTCGGGTAATATGTTCCACTGGGTGGGAGAATTAGAGTTTAAGAAGGGAGCTCTTGAGGCAGGCTACTTAGGCTTTATCCTTTAATTTCATAGCTGTGTGGTCTTGGGAGATACGTAATTTAACGCCTCGAGCCTCCATCTCCCCAGGTACGAATTGGGAATAGCTATCCTTCCTGTGGTGGTGGTGTAATGAAGTTTAATTCAAGTGGAGCAAAGGTGAGAACTGTATGCAAACAAAATCACCCCTGAAATTCAAATGCTCACCCCGTGTGAAGCCCTGGAAAACGCTCAATCAGCGCCATGCTCTGCTTGCAGGGAAGGGCAGGAAGAATCACCCGCACAGTTTACATTCTCCCCTCTTACTCTTCTGAGATTTTAGTGGGATTATCTGAGTTAAGTGCACATACGGAGTAAACGGTGGTTATTTTCATAATTTTGTTTGCAAGGGATCCAGCGGAATACTCATCTATCTGCAGCTATTCAACAAGTGACATTGGGCAAGCAAAGCAAAGCAAAATAAAACATCCCTCGTTATCTGTTAGGATGATTATCAGAATGAAAATGGTATGTGCACACAGTTTGTTCTTCAGGGTTCAGATTTTATTACATAAGAAAAGTGCTTGCTTTACCTAAGGACTGATATGAAGTTTATCTCCTGAGTCCAAAGGAGATAAATAGTTTTTCAAAAAGTAAATATAAAGTGAACAAAAGATTAACAGACTGAAAACCCAATACCAGGTCCAAATAACATGTAAAAATGGAAATTTGTTAAGATTTGTTACAATATGCAAAATTTTAAAAAATTATAGTTTAGCAATTTTTTCTGAAGGTGATCCTAATTACTCATTTTTAAAAAGCTTTCTTTTTAAGATTAACATGTAAAGTGCTGGAGGTGTTCCTTCAGTGCTTTTGAAAGTATTTTTAACTTTGCTGAATCACAATTTACATTCAGTAAACACATCCCTTGTAAGTGTATGGTTGGATGAGTTGACAATGTATACACCAAAACACATTTCTGAAACCTAAGGCTAATCTAGAGAACAAAGATCTGAGGAACCAAAAAGGATAATGGTCTCCTTTCTCATTTAAAAGTATCGCCCATCTTCTCTGCTTTGCAATTCAACGCTGAAAATGTACCAGTAATTAGGCTGTTTAGTTTGTGTTGAAAAGGTGGCTGGCTGATCTGGCTGAGGCGAATCACCGGCTGTGGAGAGCATCTGGTTTCCACTTCAGGCTCCGCACTTGTGTGACCTTGGGCAAATTAGCTCCACCTTAATTGCCTTGAATTCCTCACCTGTAAATTGGGGATAATGAGAATACCTACCTTAAAACAGGTAGATCAGATCAATAGTAAAACTTTTAGGACTGGGCATGGAAAACAGTAAACATTTAGTAAATCTTAACTATTAGATCAATGTCTGTACAGTTGTTGTTGTCGTTATGTGCCGCCGAGTCAAACCTGACTCATAGCGACCCCTCCTTGGGTTTCCGAGGCAGTATCACTACGGAAGTAGGATTGCCCAACCTTCCTTCCGAGGAGTGGCTGGTGGGTTTGAACCGCCAGCCGGCTGTACAGTAGTTAGACTAATAAGGAGGTTTGCTGCTCCTTGGAAAAATTGTCCTAGGACAGTGGTTCTCAAAACTTTGTGATCTTAGGGTCTCTGTATGTTCAAAGAGTTTTTGTTCATATAGATTGTAGCTATCAATATATACTGTATTTGAAACTGAAACATAAATTTGAAATATATTATCTAAAAATAACCCTGTTACACAGTAACAAGTAACATTTTTTAAATGAAAAATAACTATCTTCCAGGAAGAAAATTTAGAAGAATGCATTATTTTTACATTTTTATCCATCTCTTTAATATCTGGTTTAATAAAAGATAGGTAGATTCTCATTTCTGTTTCTACATTTAATTTGTTGCGCTATGTTGTTTTGGTTGATATTTACAAAGAAAATCCAACCTAATCACAAATTTCTTTTTTAAATTTTACTGTGGTGAAAATAAACCTGACAAACATGCCATCTCAACAATTTCTACCCGTACAATTCTTCAAGCTGTGAGACCATTCTGTTATCCTTTTCCAAGTCATCCCACCACCATTAACATAACCTCAGTGCAGGAAGAACATTTTAATAGGTTTTTCAGCAGATGTTCTTTGATACTACACCCAAACTCAACAACCCCAACTTCGTAGTGGTAGTTTCCGTATCTCAAAGCTTAACTGTGATACGGAATAATGACTCTGAAACCCTGATAGGGGTCTAGCTTGTACTTTGATTAGATCTTTTTAACTGCATGACTTTGTAACTTCAAGCTTTGTTGTATGGAAAATATTGGTTCATTGATTATGCACCTCTTCCAGATGTTCACAAATCCATTATACAGTATTGAAAAATTACATTGTTAATATCACTACTGATCTCAACAGAAAAATCTTTTGAGTATTGGGCAACTGTCAAGTTTACCTGTAGTGGATACAGGTTTTCCAAAGTTATAATTCTCAAAGGTAACCTCAAAATGTATCATGGGCAGTAACTACTGTCAGTAGTTTTCTTTGAAGTGACAGGTTCACTGCACTCTTTTTCAAAAATATGTCTACCAAACATCCAAGTTTAAATGACCAGTGTCTGTCAGTCTGTCTTTCAAGTAAAAATGGTATTCTGTGAAAGAAAGCAACTAGTAGATAAGGCATTTGGCTGGTAACCCGAAGGTCAGCAGTTTAAACCCATCAGCTGCTTTGTGGAAAGAAGATGGGACAATCTTATTTCCCTAAAGATTTACAGCCTTGGAAACCCAAGGGGGGTTGCTGTGAGTCGGAATCAACTGGATGGCAGTGAGTTTGGTATGGGTTTGAGTTCTTCACTTAACCCAAACAGTCTCAAGAGCAAGACAGTCACAGAGTGGTTAAGGGACTTGCCCAAGGTTCCCAAGCTAATGTCAGAGCCAGCATTCAAAACTAGGCTCCAGAGGCCATATGCTACATCAACATGGCTGACTAACCACAGCTAAGGAGGATATCAGTTATTCTCTCCTAATGACGATGCAGAATAGGAGAGGATAGACATTACCTCTAGCGAGAAGGTGCAGGAGTTGACAGGGCCACCATTTCTGAGTACCATCTGGGTGCCTGTGTTCTGACCTCTGCCCTCTACCGTTTGCCCTGGCAGGATGACTTCCCGGGACCAGCTGGTGCAGCAGGTACTGCAGGAGTTGCAGGAAGCAGTGGAGTCCGAGGGCCTGGAGGGGCTCGTGGGTACCGCCATCGAAGCCAAGCGGGTTTTGTCGTCTTTCACCCTTCCTCAAAGCCGGGAGGGGGGCCTTAGCCCGCAGATACTGGAGGTGGACTCAGTGGCCCTGAGCCTGTACCCGGAGGATGCTCCCCGGAACATGCTGCCGCTGATGTGCAAGGGTGAGGGCAGCCTGCTGTTTGAGGCGGCCAGCATGCTGCTGTGGGGCGACGCGAGCCTCAGCCTGGAGCTGCGCGCCCGGACCGTGGTGGAGATGCTGCTGCACCGGCATTACTACCTCCAGGGCATGATCGACTCCAAGGTGATGCTGCAGGCCGTGCGCTACTCCCTGTGCTCCGAGGAGTCCCCCGAGATGACGAGCCTGCCATCCGCCACGCTGGAGGCCATCTTTGACGCAGACGTCAAGGCCACCTGCTTCCCTAGTAGCTTCTCCAACGTGTGGCACTTGTACGCTCTTGCCTCTGTCCTTCAACACAACATCTACTCCATCTACCCAATGCGCAACCTCAAGATCCGGCCCTACTTTAATCGCGTCATCCGGCCGCGACGCTGTGACCACACGCCCTCCACCCTGCACATCATGTGGGCGGGCCAGCCACTCACTAGCCACCTCTTCCGCCACCAGTACTTTGCTCCAGTGGTGGGGCTAGAGGAGGTGGAAGCTGAAAATGCTGCAAGCCTAGGCCCGGCCCCTGCAGCCCTGGGCAGGCTGCCACCTCCAGCCAAGACTTTGGAGCTACTGAACCGTGAGCCTGGCCTCAGCTACTCGCACCTCTGTGATCCCTACAGCATCACCAAGAGCACCTTCTACCGCTGGCGGCGGCAGTCCCAGGAGCACCGGCAGAAGGTGGCTACCCGTTTCTCGGCCAAGCACTTCCTGCAGGACAGCTTCCATCGTGGGGGTGTTGTGCCCCTACAGCAGTTCCTGCAGCGGTTCCCCGACATCTCCCGCTCTACCTACTATGCTTGGAAGAATGAGCTGCTGGGCTCAGGTCCTTGCCAGGCCCTGGCCTCCAGGGAAGCTGTGGCAAGGGGGGAGCTGGAGAAGCTGCCGAAGGAGCAGAGTGCCAAGGTGCTGGGGTGCCCCCCGCCAGCATCAAGCCCGGGAGTGGCCCTAATGCAACGGGCCAAGTTGTACTTGGAGTACTCCATTTCCCTGAACACACTGGTCCCCTATCGCTGTTTCAAGCGCAGGTTCCCTGGCATCTCCCGGTCCACCTATTATAACTGGCGCCGAAAGGCCCTCCGAAGGAACCCCAACTTCAAGCCGGCACCGGCCCTCACAGCAGCTGGGGCTCCCCAAGCAGCACCCATTGAGGAAGAGTCTTTGCCCCCCTGGAAGGGTGAGATGGGAGAGGGAAAAGGGAAAGCAACGGATGGGGGCGCCCCTGTGACCCGGGAGCTCCTCCCCCCGAGGGTGCCCCTGTCCCGCTGGCAGAGGCGTGTGCGTAAGGCTGCCCGCAAGCAGGTGCTAAGCGGGCACCTCCCTTTCTGCCGCTTCCGCCTGCGCTACCCCAACCTGTCACCATCCACCTTTTGGGTTTGGAAGAGTCTTGCCCAGGGCTGGCCTAGAAACCTGTCCAAACTCCAGAGGGAGGCCTCTGCCTTGGGCAAAGGAGGGGCACATAAGGCTGAGGGGAAGCCAGAGAAGGAAGCTGGCGGGAGTGTAGCAGGAACAAGGGCCCCGCCCACGGGGGCCCCACAGGTGGCGGCTTCTCCAGGAGAGGCTTCGGGGGAGGTGCAAGAAGGGCCTTCCCAGGATGGGGCCCTGCAAGTGGGGGCCATGGCCCAGAGCCCACCCCAGGGTGGCTCCCCATCAAGCCACCCTGTGACAGGGACAGCAGGTGACAGGGACAGCCAGGTGCTGGTGATGGACATGATTGCTACCACCAAGTTCAAGGCCCAGGCCAAGCTGTTCTTGCAAAAGCGCTTCCAGTCCAAGAGCTTCCCCTCCTATAAGGAGTTCAGTGCGCTCTTCCCCCTCACTGCCCGTTCCACCTACTACATGTGGAAGCGGGCTCTCTACGATGGCCTCACTCTGGTTGATGGCTGATGGGCTGGAGGGGCTTCACAGAGACTGGGAGGAAGGAGGGGCAGGACCTGAGGTGCCTCTTGGCTCTGCCAGGATGCCCTTCACTCTGGCTCCCACAGTGCCTACCCTGGATCCAAGGTGTTTTGTGTTTCCTGGCTTTAGGGAAGAGTACGCCAGAAATCAGCCACCTGGTCTCTTGTAGAGAGCTGCTAGATCAGGAATGTTCTCTTTAGTTGGTTTAATTTTAATTTTAAACCACTTACATTTTTATTTTGCTTATAGTTTTTGTTTTGATTTCAGTGGGATGGCTGGGCCCCCTTGCTAGTCTTGGCAGCTATGGGTGTTGGGGGAGGGAAGATGGATTGGTTAGCTGAAGGTGCTTTCTGCTTTTCAAAAGGAATATTATAGTGTGCCGTGCAGCCTGTTGGGTAGAATATATGTCCTTAGTTCCTTATGGAGGTTGACACTCTCCTTACTCAAAGATATTTCCCAAAGGGACATGAGAACTGAATGTGGGGCAGGTCAGTGGCTTTTGATGCTCGGAGCAGAAGCAGAAATATATCAGAAGAACCAAGGATGGCCTCTAAGGGAAGGTCAGAGGTGGAATATCAAGGGACTGGCCTGCTTCCTGCCCTGGCTGGGCATGTGGTCTGGGGGAAGGCTGGAAGGAGGAGTTTCAGGTCCTGTTTGAGGGGAGAGGACCCAGAAGCTCCTTACTGGTGCCTGTTCCATCTACCGTGCACTCCGCAGTCTCCTGCAGCCTGTCTGGCTGTGGGAGACCCTGGCCTCTCCCCAGCACCTCCTGCCCATCTTCAGAGAAGAGACCACACAGTATCCAGGCAGGTGGGAGATTGAACTTGGGTAACAGAACACAGCAACAACAATAAAAATAAAGTGATGTGGCACCCACAACCCATGGTCACTAGTGTTTGTTTTGCCAGGACGCGACTGTTCCCATGATTCCTGTTGGTTTAATGGGATTGGAAGTGACCGTTTCTCTCTTGATGGAACACACTCAGAGCCAGGGCTTGGGAAATGGAAGGCGATACCCTGGGACTCTGCTTAGAGTTTGGTTGAAAAGTGATCTTGGTGCTTCCATCTGGGAGTGTGGCTATGACTACCTGGAAAAACACCTCCCTGGAGTAAGAGAAATCTAGTGTTTTAATGTGCTGAGAGGCCAGGCCAGCACAGAATCTGATTAATTGCTGGGTTTTCCAATCTCTAATGAAAAGAGATGAATGAAACTGGCCTACTTCATTTCTCCCCACTCATTTCTCCTCCGACTCATTTCTCCCCGCTAACCCCAGACACACTGCCCTCCCATACAGACTGACCTTTGTCCCTACCTGTTCTGGTTAAGCTTGCCTTGTCTTTGTCTGTCTCTCTGCACTGAGCTCTGTCTCCACTCGGTCGCCACTGAAGCCACACTGCAGGGTACAGTATAGTCACTTGGTCCCTTAACCTTTGGTGAAGGAATGGACAAGGGGTGTTCTATCCAGCTTTGATAGCCAGCTATAACCAGCAGGTGGCAGCCTGGTGCAGCAAGAGACAAGCCTTTGAGTTTCAAACTGGCACAGCCCTTTCTGGCTGTTCCTCCTGCCCAGCTTAATGCACCTTACCACTTTGACCCTCAGGGAGTGGCAACAGCCTCCCTCCTGAAGACTGCCCTGGTGAGGCTCTGGATTCTCCTGTTTGCTTCCTTCCATTTCCTCTCAGAACAGAGCAGGTCTTCTGATAGCTGGAACGATGTCTCACAGTGGGTTCTAAGCCACTTAGATTACACTTGGATCCCCAACAGGGCACTCAATAGGAGTGTAGATCCCATGGCCCTGCCCACACCTGCTGATTCCAACCTCACGTGTTGGTGAGGTGGTATATGTACATGGGTAAGTTACTTATCCTCCCTCTGCCTCAGTTTTGCATCTGTAAAATGGGATTATATACCTACAGTATATAGTACCTAGCACGTAGTGTTTGATGAGCATTTGCTGTTGGTAACAATGATGTCCAGTTTGAGAACCTCTGGTTGTCTGATTCCTGTTTACTAGGAGGAAGCTAATGTCCAAGGAGACTTGCTCAAGGTCATCTTCCAGATTAAAAACAGCCTTGTCCCAAGACTGAAAGGCCTTATGTCAGATGCCAGCACTGATCCCCCAAACCCAGAGGGAGATATTTTAGCTTCTGTTAGAAAATTAAGATTAAAATGATAAGTCAATATTTATTGACTTGGGAAAGGCTTTGTAAATCTGGTTGAATTATTCTCGTGTAGAAAAGCTATTTCTTTATAATCAGCTTAGGAAGGCAGAGATACTAAAGCCTTGACCATATTTGCTAAGAATACTTGTGCTGATTTTGAAGTTACCATTTTGCTGAAATTATTTTTGTGTGTGTTTGCACCAATTTCTGTTGGCTGCAGATGTAGAAAGAAATTCTGGTGAAATGCACAATGTGTGAATAAAGCAAGAAAACAGAATGTGTGAGGTTAACTTGGCATATTCTTCCAGTGTTCTGTGCAGCTGTAAAGTAAAACAACTGGTTCTAAAACTTAAAAATATAAAAGATACTCAAAAAACAATTATGTGAGATGTGATTAAAAAGAAATCTATATGTTTATCCCCCAGGGGTGGAGATCATCTTGTCTGCAGTGGTGTATGATATTTCTCTGAAGTCCAGCACTTAGGTCCTAGGGCATTGCTGGTTCTCTCGGGCCTTGAACCCACTGCCCTTTCTGGATAGTCCACCAACACCTCAGTCTCTACAAGCACCAATCTAGGCTCATCCTCCTCACTCCCCACCAACCATCTTTGAGTATACTTCACCTGGCTACAACAGCAGCAGGTTATCAGTTGTTAGGTCCCATTGAATTGGTGCCAACTCCGAACCCTCTGTACAATGGAACAAAACAGTGTCCACTCCCGCTCCATGTTCACACTTGTTGCCATGTTTGAGTCAGTCCAGTTGTCAATCTATCTCATTGAGGGTCTTCCTCTTTTTCACTGACGCTCTACCAAGCATTGTATCCTTCTCCATGGACTGATCCCTTCTGATAACATGTTCAAAGTACATGGGAAGTCACACCATCCTCGCTTCTAAGGAGGATTCTGGCTGTACTTCTTCCAAGAAAGATTTGTTCATTCTTGCAGTCCATGGTACAGTCAATATTCTTCACCAACATCATAATTCAAAGGCATCAATTCAGTCTAACTTATTCATTGTCCAGGTTTCACATGCATACGAGGCAATTGAAAATACCATGGCTTGGGTCAGGTGCACCATTATGCTCAATATGACACTTTTGCTCTTTAATACTTTAAAGAGGTCTTTGCAGCAGATTTGTCCAATGCAATAATAAATTGTATGATTACTTGACTGCTGCTTCCATGGGTGGTGTTTTTGGGTCCAAGTAAAATTAAATCCTTGACAACGTCAGTCTTTTCTCTGATGTTGTCTATTGGTCCAGTTGTGAGGATTTTTGTTTTCTTTATATTGAGGTATAAACCATAGTGAAGGCTGTAGTCTTTGATCTTCATCAGTAACAACTTCCAAGTCTTCACATTCAGCAGGAAAGGTGGTGTCATCTGCAGGTGAGGAGTCTTCCTCTAATCCTGATGCTGCGTTCTTCATTGAATCCAGCTTCTCAGATTATTTGCTCAGCATACAGATTGAAGAAGTATGGTGAAAAGATATAACCCAGACACACATCTTTCCTGATTTTAAACCACACTGTTCTGTTCAAATGACTGCCTCTTGGTCTATGTATAGGTTCCACATGAGCACAATGAAGTGTTCTGGAATTCCCGTTCTTCACAATATCCATAATTTGTTATGATCCACACAGTCAAATGCCTTTGCATGGTCAATAAAGCACAGGTAAACATCTTTCTAATATTCTTTGCTTTCAGCCAAGATCCATCTGACATCAGCAATGATATCCTTCATTCCATGTCATCTGAATTTAGCTTGAATTTCTGGCAGTATCCTGTCAATGTACTGCTGCAATTGTGTTAAAATTATCTTCAGCAAAATTTTACTTGGCTGTGAAATTAATGATACTGTTGGACAATTTCCTCATTCTGTTGGATCACCTTTGTTTGTTGTTGTTGTTAGGTGCCGTCAAGTCATCTCCGACTCAGCGACCCTATGCACAGCAGAACGAAACACTGCCCGGTCCTGTGCCAGGCTCATGATCCTTGCTATACCTGAGCCCATCGTTGCAGCCACTGTGTCAATCCATCTTGTTGAAGGCCTTCTCCTTTTTCATTGACCCTCCGCTTTGCCAAGCATTATATCCTCCTCCAGGGAATGGATCCTTCTGACAACATGAACCACAGTAGGAGAGATGACGTCTGGCCATTCTTGGTTCTGGTTGCACTTCTTCCAGGGGAGATTTGTTTGTAGTGGGCACAGATATGGATCTATTCCAGTTGGTTGACCAGTTAGCATCTTCCAAATTTCTTGGCATAGATGAGTGAGTACTTCCAGCCCTGCATTCATATGTTGAAACATCTCAATTGGTATTCTATCATGTTATGGAGTCTTGTTTCTTACCAATGCCTTCAGTGCAGCTTGGACTTCTTCCTTCAGTATCATCAGTTCTTGATCATGTACTACCTCTTGAAATGGTTGAATGTCAATCAATTCTTTTTAGTATAGGAATATTCTCTCTCTTCCTTCCATCTTCCCTTGATGCTTTCTTTTTTGTTCAATATTTTGCCCACAGAATCCTTCAAAATTGCAACTCGAGGCTTGAATATTTTCTTTAGTTCTTTCACCTTTAGAGATGATGAATATGTTCTTTTTTCTAACTCCAGGTCCTTGCACATTTCATTATGATACTTTATCTTCCTGAGCCACCCTTTGAAATCTTCTGTCCAGCTCTTTACATCATCATTTCTTCTGTTTTCTTGAGCTATTCTGTGTTTTAAAGCAAGTTTCGGAGTCTCTTCTGATATCCATTTTAGTTTTATCTTTCTTTCCTGTCTTCTTAATGACTTTGCTTTCTTAATGTATGATGTCCTACAACTCATCTGGTCTTTGATCAAGTGTTTAATGACTCACATCTATGCTTGAAATGATCTCTAAATGAGGTAGTGTGGTGGTTTAGGTTATATGTCAAATTGGTTGGGCCTGTTTTTTTTTTAATTAGGATTTGGGTGAAGATTTACAGAGTAAATTCACTTTTCATACAGCAGTTCACATATACTTTGTCTCATGTCATTGATCGAAATTTACAAAGCAGCAGCTCCCCTCCCTCTTCCTCCCCATAGTTACCTCCTCCCAGTGTCCATCCCTTCATACTCTTCTGCACCCTGAGCTATCTCCCTGTGCATAAGCAGCCCTTCCTTCTCCCATGATTGTTCTCTCCAGGGCGTGTGTCTACTTGAGGTAAATGTTTAACTCACATGCCTGTACTTTGTTTGGCTAGAAACCACAGTTGTGGGTTCAAGTCCAGACCTGAAGGGCAGCTAGGGGCCATAGTCTCAGTGGTTCCACCAGGCTCTATTGGACCAGCAAACCTGGTCCCCACCACCTTCTTTTTTTTTTTTTTTTTTTGCCTCCAAATGATTTTGAGTTTTGTACCACATTGTTCTCCCTCTTTATGCAGGATCTCCTACATCCCTTCCAAGTGGATGGCAGTGGTAGCTGGGCACCATCTAGTTCTTCTGGTCTCATAGTTGTATAGGTTGCAGATCAGATGGTGTACCAGTCGCTAGGACTGATTGTTTCCATTAATTTTGGTTTTCTTCTTTCTTCTTGACGAGGAGAGACCCGTTGTTGCATCTAGATGGCAGCTTCCTAGCGTTTAAGGTCCCAGTTGCTACTCGCCAAAGTAGTAGGTGGAACAATGTTTTGTATAGTATGTTATGCCAATTGAGTTTGATGTCCCCTGCGACTATGGTCCCAAGCCCGCAGGATCAACTACTCGGTCCCTCTGGGTAGCTGGCTGTGACCAAGTAATGACCAGGTTGGGCCTGGTTTTGAGTGGTTGGGCAGCTGGATGTAGTTATTCCCCATGAAGAGATTGGTAATCAACTCCATGGTGGAATCTACTGGAGCAGCTTAGTAGCTGCCTTAGGGATATGGTCTGCTTTCAGTATACAAGGAGAAGTTTTGAGAAAGGTCTCTGCAGCTTTTTGGCATGCTTGGATCCTTCATGTAGCTGAGTCTTCATTCAGCAGCCTACCATGTTTCCTGCTGATCTACCTCTGGACTTGAATTAGTGGCCTGCCATATTGTTTGGTAACCTTGGGACTGTGCCATTTAATTTTTGTCCTTGGGTTTGTCAGTCTCAGCAGCCAGCAGCTGTCTGAGTGAAGATCCACCTCCAGCTCCAGTGGGCTAGGAGCAAGAGGCAGAGCTGAAGCGCAAGGTCTAGGGTCTTTCACCCAGCCCCTAGAGATGGCACTTTGAACATGGACTTCTAGCCTCCTCAACTGTAAAAGAATAAATCCCTGTTTGTTTAAAATCACCCATTTGTGGTGTATTTCTGTTGGAGCGGCACTAGAGGACCAAAACAAGTGGTGTATACTGAGTTTAGTACTTTGGCTTTTGTAGAATTGTTTTAGCTTCAACTTGACCTTGCATGTGAGCAACATGCAAGCCACCATAGTATGACAAACTGACAGATGAATTGTGGGGTTATCAGTTCAACTGGCCTTAAAGATAGGAGTTACTCTAGATTTCTCTCTCCCCCACATTTCCATCCCATAGGTCTAGAGAGGAAGCCTCGTGGCCCCAATTGTTAAGCACACTGCAGTTCACACCCAGCAGCCACTATGTGGGAGAAAGGACCTGGTGCTCTGCTCTGGTAGAGATTTCAGTCTAGGAAACCCTAGGGGGCCATTCTACTCTGTCCCATAGGGTCACCATGAGTTGGAATCAACCTGACAGCACCTAACAACAACAGGACCCCAGGAGTCCCAGAGTGGGGCAAATGGTTACATGTTTAGCTATCAACTGAAAGGGTGGTGGTTTGAACCCATCCGGAGGGGCCTCAGAACAAGGCCTGAAATCTGCTTCTGAAAAATCAGCCGCTGAAAACTCCATGAGGGATAAAACTCTGTGGAGCGCAGTTCTATTCTGAGACACATGGGGTTGCCATGAGTTGGAATTGACTTCACAGTGACTGTTTTTTTTTTTTATTTCCAACCACTTGTCAACCAGTTGAATCAGTTCCAACCCACGGCAGTCCCATGTGTGCAGAGTAGAACTCCATGGGGTTTTCAGGGCTGTGACCTCTTAGAAACTGATCATCAGGCCTTTTGTCCAAGGTGCCCCTGGATGGCTTTGAACTGTCAACCTTTCAGTTAGTACCTCTGCATTTAAATGTTTGTATCACCCAGTCACCCAGGAATTCCTTTTTTTTTTTTAGGACCCTTGGAACATTGCAAGGAGCCATGGTGGCATAGTAGTTAAGTGCTCAGCTGTTAACCAAGAGGTTGTTGGTTCAATCTCACCAGCTGCCCCATGGGAGGAAGATGTGGGAGTCTACTTCCATAAATGTCCCAGGCTTGGTAACCCTATGTGGCGGTTCTACTCTGTGGTGTAGGGCCACTATGAGTTGGAGTCCTATAGGGTTTTTTTTGGATTTGCAGGCTTCACATAGTTCCACCCTGCTGCATCATCACAAAGAAAATAACTTGGTGGACCAGTCCATTGTCATCCTTTCTTCTGAGTACAGCTCTCATTCCAGGTCACATCTGAGGCCACAGGCCAACCCAGCTATGGGCTGATTGTTCGTGGCCAAGATCAGCCTTGCTTATGAGGGGTGTGGCAGGTACAATAGGCTCCTACCTGGCAGCTATGGTGGGCTGAGCTCTCTGCTGTGAGCTGAGGATATGTGGCCATCTGGCCTCCACTCTTGTCCTTGCAAAGGATGACTGTGGTGTGATAGATGGTAGAGGCTTCCCATACAGAATGCACAAAAGGGTGCATGGGGTTATCAGGAAGGGCATGCTGGCTTTGCCTGGCATCAGTATCTCCTGACATCCTCCTGAACTGTAGCTTCTTGGGGTCAACTCTTCTCTGAGGTATAGGCTGCCTGGGGGTCTCCAGGAAATTCCTCATTTGCTCCCTACATGGTTATTGATCTTAAAACCCTCACCCCAGGTTAGTGGCTATCACAGGAGGATGACAGGAGCAGGGTCACTGACACAGGGCAGTTGTTAGGATGGGACTGGAAGGCAGAGAGGCAAAGCCCAGGGAACAGGGCAAGGAGGGATGTGGTGCTGTCTGGCTGCTCCAACGGGATAGTCCTCCCAGTGAGATTTTTCCTCCCCAATCCCTACTAGGGATACCCTGGGAGGCCTGTAGGGTATCACTACCAAAAAACAAACAAAACCAAAAAACTGCCATCTAATTGATTCTTACTCATGGTGACCCTAGGGTATCACTAGCCGGCTCCTAAATGTTCCTATTGCAGGTTTCCCTCATGGAGGAGGAGGAGGGGGAGGAGGGATGCTTTCAGGGAGATGAGAAACAGCAGAAAGTAGGTTTAATGTTTTTTTTAAAAAATACCCATCGAAAATGACTTTCAAAATAGCATGAAATCCGCTTAACTCTACCAGCTCCTCCCTGCCAGGCAGAGAGAGCTGGGGGGATGGAGATAGGAGGGTGGCCAAGAGGAACCTGGACAGCTGCCCATGTACCACCCTTTGCCTGAGAGGACCACTGGGAGGGAAGAGGGCTGCAGGGGTCCTTCCCAGTGCCTCACTGGTCCAGACTCAAGAGGTAGGGGCAGGGACCAGGAGGAGGGGTGGGAAAACAGGCCTCTAGGTGTGAGTTGAGAGGAATGTGTAGAGCACCAGATCTGGGTGGCTCTGCATCCCCTTCCTCTCTCCTGTCCCCAGCACCGCCTGGCTCACAAGGGAGCTGCTGGAGCTCTGTGACCAGTCAACCTAAAGCTCAGTTTGTCTGGCCCCTGACTTTGAACCACAATTATCGGTTGTAGTTACTGAAGTCCGAATTGGGGGAGAGTGAGTGAGAGGGTACAGGAGGGTACATTGCAATAATCAGGACCGACCCTGATGGCTGTGGGGTCTGCTAGTCTCAGTCCTCACTTTCGTGGGACAGGAGAGAGGCTGGCATCTTTGAGATATTTGATACTTCACTCATTCATTCACTCATTGCATCAGTCTACATTTGTTGACACCTGGGGGTGTGAGAGAGGAAGGTTATGAAGCTTGGTAAGATCTAGCCCTCTTTGGCTCTGGAGTTATTTATAAACATTGACTGCATATTGGTTCTCAATCCCAGGTCCAAGTTTTCTCAGGGGTCCAAGAGTTATAGTTTGCAATTTTATGTCCTCATTTAGAATTTTAGATGATAATCTTAACTCATTTTCCTAGATGTAAAGATAGAACACTTTTGCAATGATAATTTGCCATAGAAAGACATGTCTTTGCAATAAGACTGGTTTCTAAAGTCAGTTTTTCTCCAACCAGGACCTTAAATGTGCTATAAGCTAAAACAGAGGGAAGCAATGGTACTGTGGACTCAGGAAGGTGAGCCTGCCTCTGCTAGAGGATTGGGGAAGGATTCTTGAGAGAAGAGGAAACTGAAGCTACCAGGCCTGGAGCTGGGCAAGACCCCATGAGAGAAGGATTTTTTTTTTCTTTTTAGTATTGTGAAAGTTCACACAGTTTTTATATATATTTTTCAGTGACATTGGTTATATTTCTCACAATGTGTCAGCATTTTCATGATTTCTATTCTGGTTGTTCTGTTTCCATTAATCTAGCTTCCCTGTCCCCTCTTACCTGCTCATTTTTGCTATAGGGTAAATGTTGACTTTTGGTCTTATATAGATGATTATTTAAAGGAGCACAGTACTCATGGGTGACCTTGTTTATTTTATGAGTCATTTGTTATTTGGCTGAGAGGTGACCTCTGGGAGTGGCTTCAGTCCCAAGTTCAAAGGGTATATCAGGGCAACAGTGTTGGGTGGAAAGCAGGATTTTGTTACAGCTATCTGCCCACACTTTTTTTTTTTTTTTTGGTTTTGAAATTATTGGTGACATTTTAACTCATCTTTTAAAAAATTGTGATAAGTATATATGTAACAAAACATTTGACATTTCAACAATCTTCACAGGTATAGTTCAGTGACATTAATTATTTTCATCATGTTGTTCGACCTTCACCCTTATCTGTTCCCAAACTTTCCCCTCACCCTTAGCAGATGCTCATGAGCAATGAGTAATGGTGTCACTGGGAGAGTGCAGGGGATGTGGACTAATAAAATCTTAATAATAAATATCTTATTACTAATATCTTAATTCAATAAATACACATATTTTTAATTTATGTGCTCCATCCCTGTCCTAGTCAGAGGGAATAAAGCTATGCATAAGTCAGATGAGGACCCACTCTCTGGGGGCTTGCTTTCTGATGGAGGGAGACAAACAACTTAGAAAATGGTAGTTCCAGATGGTGATAAGAGTCTGAAGGGATGTGGTGATTGTGATGAGGCCAACTTGAGGGTAGGAGTCAGGGAAGGCATTTTTGGCTTGGAGGACTGACAAGAGCCACCTCTATAGGTATCCAACATACAGCATTTGGTCTGTATTCACCTGGTCAACAGAGGAAGAAGGAGAGGCAGGAATAGGAGGAGAAGTGGGATGCCTGGCTAATTGCCTCCATGAACAATAGCTCCTTTGCCATGAGATCAGGAGAAATGGATGGTGCCCAGCTACCATTCTATGAAGAATCCTGATCAAAAGGAGGAAAATGCAGAACAGTATTTCAAATTATTACAGAATCCAGAGTTTCTGGTGCCGTGGAGTCTGGATGAACCCCCAAAACTATTGTTCTGAGTTTATCTTTAAAACTTAAACCAAAAATATGCCCTGAAGTCTCTTCAAACCAAACAACAGTTCAGCTTAACTAGTAAAGAAAGTACTCTGCCTTAAGAACTATGCTTTAATGAAGAACTGTCTCTAGAGATCAAGTTGACAACAGCAACTTGATTTATTAGATAGGAACCTTAGGGGGCAGTGAGTTTATGTCAATGAGGAAGGAACAACTCAGAAAACGAGAGTGAGAATGGTACAACTTGAATAATGCAATCAATGTCATTGAATTGTATGTGTAGAAATGGTTGAACTGGTGTATGTTTTGCTGTGTGTATTTTCAACAACGAGAAAGAGAGAGAGAGAGAGAGAGAGAGAGAGAGAGAACCATCTATGTAAATCTCTAGGAAATTGTTGGAAAAGGAGAAAGTAGTCTGCTGTGTAGCCTCTGACTCCCACCTTGGGCCCTGATAATGGAGTCTGGGAACACAGCCTCTCTCTCTCTCCCTCAGTTTCTTCTCCATATCAGGGGAAACTCCCTCTCTGCTCTAGATAAACATTTATCATCATAGTAAACATTTTCTGCTTCCCTGGCCAGGAGGGAGGAGGGTCCTTTATCTGTAGCACAAGAGGAGTGTGTGTGGAATGGGAGGTGGGAATGGCACCCGCTGGCCATGGGGTACCAGTGCCACAAGTGATGCTGACCTTGCCTTGTCTCTTCCTGATATGAGGAAAGTGTTGTCTCACCGCCTGTGTGTAAGTCATGCTTTTTGCTGGAGACCCCAGACCTTGGCTCAACAAGGAGAGTGTTCCAGGGAGAGGAGTGACAGTGTGGGATGTTGCAGGGCCATCTAGCTGAGCTCCAGCACATCTGGCTGGCAAAGGTTTCTCTGACTCTCTCCATCCCTGAGGGCCCTTGTTGGTGAGGATGTCAGGCAGAGTCCTGTAGGGTGTCATTAGCAGGCTTGCCTTCTTATAACCTCACTCTTATAACCAACTGCCGTCAAGTGGGATCCGACTCATAGCGACCCCTTCTTGGGTTTCTGAGGAGGTATCACTACGGAAGTAGATTGCCCAACCTTCCCTCTGAGAAGTAGCTGGTGGGTTTGAACCGCTAGCCTTCTGGTTAGCAGTCAAATGACTTAGGCACTATGCCACCAGAGCTCCTCGTCTTCTTATGATGTTGTTGTTGTTATGTGCCATCGAGTTGGACCTGACTCATAACAACCCATCCTTGGGTTTCTAGGGCAGTATTACTATGGAAGTAGATTGCCCAACCTTCCTTCTGCAGAGTGGCTGGTGAGTTTGAACCGCCAGCCTTCTGGTTAGCAGTCAAGTGCCTTAGGCACTATGCTACCAGAGCTCCCTGCCTTCTTATAGGAAGCCTATTTCCCATGGCCAGAGTCCCTTTTCCCTCCCTTTGAAGGCAGGGGCAGTGGTGGCAGCTTCCACAGCAGATGTGTTTCCAGACCTGAGACTGGGTGGGGCTATAAAGCTACTGCAATCAAACAATATAGTATAATACATAAGATCTCATCAAACTGTATACCTAAGAGTTTTGTATTTTTATGTAAGCCAGGAGCCCTGGTGGCACAACAGTTAAGTGCTCGACTGCTAATTGAGAGGTTGGTGGTTCAAAACTACCCAGTGGTTCTGCAGGAGAAAGACCTGGTGACCTGCTCCCGTAGAGATTACGGCCTAGAAAACCCTACGGGGCAGTCTGCTCTGTCACGTGTGCATGCTGTGAGTGGGAATTGAGTCAATGGCACCAATAATAGCAACAGCATATAGATAAGTTATGCTTCCATTAAAAAAAAAGCTTAATAATGAGAGCTTGATAGTTAAAAAACCTACATATGATATGGGGATAGACTAATAGATCAGTGAGTTGAAGCATGGATCAGTGATCTGAGCATATATGCAACTTTAACAAAACAGTAGAAGGTCCCTGGGTGGTGCCGTTTGTGCTTGACTGTTAATCTAAAGTTGGTGGTTTCAACCCTGCACTGCAGTACATTACTTAATATGGCTCTTCTAGCTACTAAAAAAAAAAAAAAAAACCAAACCAAACTCACTGCCATTGAGTCGATTCCAACTCATAGCAACCCCCATTGGGTTTCTGAGGCTATAAATCTCTATGGAATAGATTGCCCCATTTTCCTTCTGTGGAGCAACTGGTGGGTTTGAACCACAGGGCTTCTGGTTAGCAGCCAAATGCCTTCTCCACTGTGCCACCAGGGCTCCTTCTTAGCCACAGTCCTCCATTTTGTGATGTATTATAAATCCTAGCCTCGATGCCTATGGATATGGTCCCATTTTTAGTGAGTTGACTTTTATGTTACTGAGGTAGGATTAGGGTGGGATGTATCGTGAGTTACCACCTTACTAGAGGGTGTGACTCGAGTCACCACCCTTAGTTCCCTGGAGGGTGTGACCTGCGTCCACTGCATGCGAACGCCCTGCACAGTTCTCCCTCTTGCTCCGGGTTCTGCATCTGCTTCATCGTTGTCTGACCTCCAGTTCTCGGGACTTGAGCTGCCCTATTGTCTGGCCTGATTCATCAGCCTCTGTACATCTGTGAGACAGCAGCCCATTGTCTGACCTACTGATTGGGGTGAATCAGCCCCTGCAACCATGTGAGTGAGGAAAATCCCCTAGACTCACCCCTGACCTGTGGATGTGGATCTTAGAAGCCTCCATAACCATGTGAGCCATTTCCTTTGTGTTTCATGAGTTCTGTGAAACATCACAGTGAATTATGGATGCCTGGGAGCTCTGGTAGCATAGTGGCTAAAGCACTTGACTGCTAACCAGAAGGCTGGCGGTTCAAACCCACCAGCCACTCCTCGGAAGGAAGGTTGGGCAATCCTACTTCCGTAGTGATACTGCCTCGGAAACCCAAGGAGGGGTCGCTATGAGTCGGGGCCGACTCGACGGCACATAACAACAACAACAACAACAGGAGGAGGAGGGGTTGTGTTAGAGATGGTGGAGTGGTACAGCAGCTTGGAAAAGTTGGACACTTGAGACATCTTTAACCTCCCTGTCATAGGGAACACCCTTGTGCTGATCCTTTTAAAAGAAATCATTTGAGTAACTCCACCCAGTGGTACTGTGGAAGAAAGTCTTGATGATCTCTTTGCATTAAGATTGCAGCCAAGAAAACCCTATGAAGCAGTTCTGACCTGTAACACACGAGGTCAGCGTGATTTGGAATTGACTCGATGGCAACTAATAACAACAACAATCAAATAGTAGCAGCAAAGGATGGATTGTTTAGCAACTGTGGCATGATGGACTGTCCATCTGGAATAAAAGAAACTTCACAACACAAACATGCCAATTTCAGACAAAGGAATGAAGAATAATGACACAACTTAATGCTTATCATATATATTGTGATTGTTTTTTGTATATTAAGTTGCAAGTTCCTTGAGGATAGGGATTGTGTTATCCTTTGTTTATCCCCACTGCTTAGCATAATACTAGAATATAGCAGTTGCTTAATAAATACTTGCTGAATCAATAAATATTATGGCCCTAGTTCTTCTTAACCATCCAATGAGATGTGTCATGTCATTGGCCTCAATGCACAGATACAGAATCTAAGGCCCGGTCAGGGGAAGCTACCTGCTCATGATTGCATGCATTCTGTATGTTTCTATAATGATCTCAAATCTCATAAGGTGTAAGACACCATTATGCTTCCAAGATACATATGTGTATGCCTCATGATACAAACTTAGAAATAGAAATATGTCTACTTTATGAAGCTTCTAACATTAAGTACCTTGGAGTCATGAGAAAGTTACTTAGCAAATTTCTGAACTTAGACATAGAAACATAGGGACATATGAAATATGCACAGAATGTCAACAAACTTTAAGTTAAGCTGAGTTTAGCCTGGTATGCTGTGACAAAAGGAGACATAGCATAGTTAATCTTTGTAAACTATCCTTGAGACGTAAGTCCAAACAACCTCTCTAACCTTGGAGAAAGATGGGACATTCGACTGACCTCTAACCCTGGAGAAAAGACCTAACATACTAGGCTTTGACATTACACTGACCCTAACTGTGTGAGGCTAAAGTGAGAGCTTCACTCCTAAGTCCTGCATTTCTGCCGCTTACTGAGAGAAGGCAGAGGCAAAGGGATCTTCCTACAGGGTCTCTTTCTCTCTCTGAAGACCAAGAGCCTGCTGAGCCTGCCCACTGCACCGACCTAAAGGACCCATGAGGGGCTGTGCAGAGTTCCAGCTGTGTTTAAGCTTTCCTCCAGAGACCTCTCGTGAAAGGTAAAAACCCAAAGCCCAAAGATTTGGACTCTAGCCAGTTAACTAACTCTGCTTTTGTAATTGTTAACTCATTCTTAATGAATGTTGGGAGGTCTTGCTAGTGTGTCTTGCCATGACTACCTTGCAATAAACTAAATGAATATATGCATGATAAACCTGAGTATCTCTTTATTAACTTTTTAAGAAAAATCCTACACAGCAATGCTACTAGTGAGGGAGGAGGCTGGATTGGAGTCCTGTGTAGGCTGATCTCTAGACTAGGGAGTTACACTAAACAAGACTGCTTTTGCCCAACAGGAAGCTGTGGTGTTCCCTTTCCTGTTCCCCATGGTGAGCATTCCTGAGCACTCTGGTTCCTTCCATTCGTTTCTTCTCTTCTCCCAGCCAAGAGCTGTGGTTAGCTCTCTCTGAGCTGTGGGAGGATGACAGGTGACCTTTTCTCTTCCCAACTCCACCTTCATCCCTGTGTGTCCAGAGAGACACTGAGAAGCTTGAGTTTGATCACTCTGAGTGGCTTTATCTGAGCCCCATCTGGAATAAGTCATGGGCTGGTCATGGACCTCAACCTTAGCTGTACATTGCAACCATCTAGGGGCTTTTAAACCAGCCTTACCCAGGCCCACTTGCAGACAATTCCATCAGAATCTCTGCATGGTCTCATTTAACCTGCCCTCTGATTTAGCCCCACCACCAGTTATTAGTTTGTTGTACCGAGTGTTGGTGTGACGCTGGACGCTGTGCCATTGATACTCAAATATCATTAGGGTCACCCATAGAGGACAGATTTCAGTGGAGTTTCCAGACTAAGACAGACGAGGAAAACAGTGCTGATGATCTGCCAATAAAAACCCTATGGATCACCAGAATATCGTCCAGCTTGGTTGCTTTGAACATGCCAGCAGAGGGATCGGTCGCTGGAGGAGGACATCATGTTTGGTGAAATAGAGGACCAGTGACGGTGAGAGAGACCCTTGTTGAGATGGATTGGCACCATAACCACAATGGACTCGAATATACTGGCAGTCACAAGGATGATGCAGGACCAGGTAATGTTTTGTTCTGTTGGCATAAGGTCACCATGAGTCGGAGTTGACTTAAAGGCATCTATCTATCCATTAATTTTGCCTTCTAAATATTTCTGGAACCTGTCCTCTTCTCTCCAGTTTTATCATCTCTTGCCTGGACTGCAATATACTCTAGACTAATCTCCCCGCACCCATTCTGGACCCTTCCAGTCTGTTCTGCATGTTGCAACAAGGGGGATATTTTTGAAACACCAACCTGTACATATCACCTCCCTTGTTAAACGTGCTTCAATATTATCACTTTTTTTCTTAGGAAAAAGCTAAAAATAGTAAGTTTACAGTGGAGTAACCCAGCAGACACCAGCAAAACTAAGTGATCAAGGTCAACACCATCAGCAATAAGACATATAACATTTGTGGAATTCTTACCAGAATTCATAACCTTGGGCTAATCAAGAGAGAACATCAGAACCAAATGAACCCAAATTGAGACACATTCTACATAGTAACTGACCAGAACTCTTAAAAAATATCAAGCTCATGAATGAAAAGGAAAGATCACAAATTGTAGGCTAAAAGCTCATGAATGAAAAGGAAAGATCACAAATTGGAGACTAAGGATGTATGTATACCAAGTAAAGCAATGTGGACCCTGGATTGATGCTGAAACAAAAAAAGGACATCAGGAGAAAAGCTGGTGAAATCCTAACAAGCTTTGGTGTTTAGTTAATAATGTACCAATGATAATTTCCTGGTTTGATCATTTTTTATACTTAGGTCAGTTGTTAACATTAGGGGAAGTTGAGTGAAGGATGTACAAGAATTGTTATATTTTTGCAACTTTTCTACAAAAAACAAAAAACCAAACTCCCTGCCATCAAGTTGATTCTGACTCATAGCGACCCCCTCTGGGTTTCCAAGGCAGTAAATCTTTATGGAAGTACATCACCCAGTCTTCCTTCCAAACTTTTCTGTAGATATAAAATTATTTCAAAATAAGAAGTTAAAAAGAAAATAGTTTTGAAGGCCTGCATTGTCTAGCTCCTGCTTGCCTTTCTCAGAGTCTCTGACCAATCTCCCCTGAATCTTCCTGTAATCTTTATGGAAGCAGACTGTCACATTTTTCTCCTGTGGGGCAGCTGGTGGGTTCCAGGTCTGACTTTTCAGTTAGCAGTTGTGTGCTTTAACCACTGCAGCACCAGGGCTTCTTTTTGCTTGTTGAGAGGAGTGAAAAGAGAGCAGTTGTTCTGATCCACCTCTGTTAGTGATCAATAGCAGGGAGTTGAGGCTTAGACAAAGCTGTTTCTGGCATCCAAGTTTCCAGCAGGGCAGGGCCAGGAAGATAAGAACAAGAGAGGTCAAGGAGAGGGTGAAGGTGAGGATGCTGGTACTTCTGAAACCACTTCCTAGACTCGTTCAGATAAAACAGAGGACCCCAGTGAAATTTGAATTTTAGATATACAAGGAATAATTTTATTAGTATAAATACGTCCCAAATAACGTGCACGGGGGGTGCAAATGGTTTGTTCTCGTCTACTAACCTAAACCCTGGTGGTTCAAACCTATCCAGAGGTACTGTGAAAGAAAGACCTGGCAAGCTGCTTCTGTAAAGATTACCACCAAGAGAATCCTATAAAACTCACTGCTGTCAAGTCATTTCTGACTCATAGCAATCCCTCTTTGGGTTTCTGAAGGGTTTCTCTATGGAAGTAGATTAACCAGTCTTCCTCCTGAGGAGTGCTGGTGGGTTTGAACCACCATCCTTTTGGTTATCAGTCAAATGCTTTAGGCACTACGCCACCAAAGCTCTCTATAGTGAAGGTCTATTCTCTGAAACATGGGGTTGGCAAGAGTCAGAACTGACTCAATGGCAATGGGTTTGGTTTTGGTTCATGTCCCATATATTGCAGGTGGGTCCTGCTCTCTAGAGCAGGGGGTGGATAGGGAGTCAGTTTGGGTGCCATGGAGAGTTCCAGTAGGTCTTGGGATGAGAGAGGGGTCAACATGGTCCAGAGTACCTTGGCGGCTGCTCTTCCTGAAGCCCTGTGGTCATTAGGCTTGGTGGAGGTGGTTAGTTGACGTGGAGTCCTGTTTTTTTTTTTTTTCAAATTTAGGTGAAATTTGCATAGCATAAATTAAGCATTTTTAAGTGAATAACTCAGTGGCATTTAATATCATCAAAATGTTGTGCAACCATCACCTCGATCTACTTCCAAAACATTTTCATCACTCAAGAGAAAATCCTGTATACAGTATGCAGTTACTCCTTATTCCCCTTTCTTCAGCCCTCGGCAGTCACCAATCTGCTTTCTGTCTCTGTGAATTACCTGTACTGGACATTCCATATGAGTGCAATTATATGATTTGTGACTTTTTGTGTCTGGCTTCTTTCATTTAGCATAGGGCTTTCTAGGGTCATATACATGATAGCAGGAGCTCTGGTAGCATAGTGGCTAAGGCACTTGACTGCTAACTAGAAGGCTGGCAGTTCAAACCCATCAGCCACTCCTCAGAAGGAAGATGGGGCAATCTACTTCCGTAGTGATACTGCCTCAGAAACCCAAGGAGGGGTTGCTATGAGTCGGGTCTGACTCGACGGCGTATAGCAACAACAGTATATGATAGCATTTATTAGTACTTTATTCCTTTTCAAGACTTGAATAATATTCCATTGTATGTATATGCCACAATTTGTTTTTCTATTCATCTGTTGATGGACATTTAGGTTGTTTCCACCTTTTGGCTATTGTTAATAGTGCTGCAATGAACATTTGTGTACAAGGATTTGTTTGATTCCCTGTTTTCATTTCTTTTGAGTAGATACAGAAGTAGAATTGCTGAGTCATATGGTAATTCTGTTTAACTTTTTGAGGAACCACCGAACTACTTTCCAGAGTGGCTGTACCATTTGAATTAGTCATCGGCTATGATTGTGACTGAGTTTGTGGTCCTTTGTCCACGGCAGGCCACCTATTATTGCCTCCTCTTCCTCTCTCTAATCTGCTGCCTTCTTGTTCCACTGCTTCTCTCTCCTGACCAAAAACCAAACCAAATTCACTGCCATTGAATTGATTCTAACCTATAGTGACCTCCAACAGGTTTCTAAGGCTGTAAATCTTTACAGAAAGAGACTGCCTTATCTTTCTTCCACTGAGTGGCTGGTGGGTTCGAACCACCACCTTTTGGTTAGCAGCCAAACACCTTAACTACCGTACCACCAGAGCTCCTTCCCCTCTCCTGAAGCAGCTCTCAAATGTCACCAGTGAGTGATGAGTGGTGTCCCAGGTGCCAAATCTGAAGTCACCTCAGGATACCTCCTCCACTTCCTCCTCCTCATTTTTTGAAAAGCTCCTCTGTCTTGACCTTACTGACTTTATACTTGCATATCTGGAATCTCCTCCCACTTCAAAGACTGCTTTTCTGTGTCTTTCTCTGGCTTTTTCCTTACCTTTAAAATTGTGAGTATTAAAAAATAGGCAATGCATGCATGTGGGGGCGGGGGGAAGAATCAAACAGAACAAAAGTGTATGTAATGAAACCCCCTGGTTTTCAGTTCCCCCAAACCTCTCCTCAGGGACAAGTGTTGTTACCATCTTTGTATTGCCCAATACAATAATTACTAGCCACATTTCACCACTGAGCTCTTGAAATGTGGCTAGCTCAAAGCGAGATGTACTGTAATTGTGAATTATACACCAGCTTTCAAAGACTTATATTCTGGTTACCGAGTGCCGCTCTGACAAGAATGTACCACAAATGGGATGGCCTTAAAAAACAGGAGTTTATTCTTACAATTTGGAGGCTTTAAGTCCAAATTAAAAGTGCCAGGCTCTAGGGGCTGAGTGAAAGCCCCTCAACCTTGGGGTCTAGCTCTGCCTCCTGCTTCCGGTCCACTGGAGCTAGAGGCTTTTCTTCACTCAGAAGCTGCTGGTTGCTGAGGCTGAGAAGCCCCAAGGTTGACAAATAAAATGGCACTGTCCCAATGTTAGCAAACCACACAGGAAGCCATTAACTTAAGTCCATTGTAAGTCCCAAAGTTGACAGAGAGTAACAGGCTGCTGAGCAACGACACAGCTACATGCAGGGTCCAAGCATGCCATAAGCTAGAGACCATTCCTGAGGCTTCTCCTTATATATAGGAAGCAGACCTTATCCCAAAGGCAGCTACTCAGCTGCTTGTGGTAGATCCCACCATGGAGTTGATTGCCAGTCTCATCCTAGGCAATAACTACCACCAGCTGCCCAGCCATTCAACCAGGCTCAGCCAAATTGACACACAAACAAAACCACCACAACTTAGTACCCCCCTCAAAGAATATAAGATATCTTCTTAATAATTTTAAAGTACAGATTGCATGTTAAAATAATAGTAGTTTTGATATATCGGGTTAAATACAATATATTAAAATTAACTTCCATTGTTTATTTTTATCTTTTAATTTGATTACTAGAAAATTTGAAATTATATACATGCTTTGCATTTGTGGCCTACATTGTAATTTTTCTGCATAGCACTTTCTAGAGCTAATCTTTGCATTTATAAGCATGTATGTATATACGTAGGTCCTTCACTCACTGCTGTCGAGTCGGATCTGACTCATAGGGACCCCTCCTTGGGTTTCCAGGGTGCTATCTCTGTGGAAGTAGATTGCCCAGTCTTCCTTCAGAGGAGTGGCTGGTGGGTTTGAACCACCAGCTTTCTGGTTAGCAGTCAAGTGCCTTAGGCACTGCACCACCAGAGCTCCCATATAGGTCCCTAGGAGGCTAGAGTGGTTTGCAATCGGCTACTAATCTAAAGATTAGCAGTTCGGACCCACTCAGCGGTGCCTGGAAAGAAAGGCCTGGCACTCTGCTTCTGTAAAGATTACAGCCAAGAAAACCCCACGGAGCAGTTCCACCCTGTAGCACATGGGGTTGCCATGAGTTGGAGTTGACTCCATGGCAATGGGTGTTTTGTTTGTTTTTAAATGGATACATGTATTTCTTTAAAACCACAACACACAAAGAACACAGTGCACAAGTTTCAGCAATCGAGTGTCTCAGAGATTGCATGTGTTATATTAGTATATCTAAGGCTGCCTTATACTTTTGCATGTCTACATAGCATTTCATTAGAAGATGCCACCAGCATTTATGTACCCAGATCTCTGTTGATGGGCATTGGGATAATTTCCAGTACTTTATTTATTTATTGTGATGAGTATATTTATAACAAAAAATTTGCCATTTCAACATTTTTCCCATGTACAATTCAGTGACATTTATTACTTTCATCATGCTATGGAACCATCACCACTATTCTTTTCCAAAATTTTCCATCAACCTTAACAGAAGCTCAGTGATCCCCAAGCAATGACTGCCCCTTTTCGCCTTCTTCCCTCCTGGTCCTGGTAACCGCTAGCAGACTTTGATCTTTATACATTTACCTATTCATCTAAGTGAGATCATACTATATTTGTCCTTTTAAGATTGACTTGTTTCATTTAGTACACAGCTTTCAAAGTTCATCCATGTTGTATCATGTATCAGGACTTCTTTTCTCTTTGTGGCGGAGGAAGGCTCCATTGCATGGATGTACCACATTTTGTATATCTGTTCATCTTTAATGGGCATTTAGATTGTTTTCGTTTTGACTATTGTGAAGTGCTGCAATGAACATTGGTGTAGAGGTTCCTGTTTGCGTTCCTGCTCTCATTTCTTTTTCCTTAGAACAATGTTTATGTGTAGTATGTTATGCCAATTGAGCTTGATGTCTCCCAAAACCCTTGGGCCCAATGACTCACTCCCAAAAGGTGTCTGGCTGTGGCTAAGAAGTTACCACTTTGCCTCTTTAGCTCTATTATGTATATGGACATTCTCTCTCTCTCTCTTTTTTTAAAATTTTTATTGAAATTTGGGTGAAAGTTGGTAGAGCAAATACATTTTCCATGCAGCAGTTCATACACATTTTGTTTCATGACATGGATTACAATTCCCCACAACGCAACAACTCTCTTCCTACTTCCTCTCTGTAGTTACCTCTTCCCTGTGTCCTTCTTTCCTAAGCATTCCTGCCTCTTGAACTATGTCCCTGTGCAAATATTGCCCTTCTGTTCTCCCATACTTGATCTTTCTAAGGAGTGTATCTACCTGATGTAAATGTTCACCCTATATGCTTGTCTATTTGGCTGGAAGCCATGGGAGTGAGTTCAATTCCAAACCTGAAGGTAATTAGGGGCCATAGTCTCAGGGGTCTCACTAGGCTCTATTAGACCAGTAAACCTCATCTGTTTTATGATTTTGAGTTGTTACACATTGTTCTCACACTGTATCCAGGATCTCCTGCACTGATCCTTTTCCAAGTGGTTAAAAGTGTAGCTGGGCACCATCTAGTTCTTTTGGTCTCATAGTCGTATAGGCTGAGATTCTTATGGCCGTCTAGTCAGTTGGACTAATTGTTTCCATCCATCTTTGGTTTTCTTCATTCTTCTTTGCTCTGGATAAGGAGAGACCCATTGTTCCATCTAGATGTCTTCTTGTAAGCTTTTAAGACTCCAGTTGCTACTCACCAAAGTAGGGTGTAGAACAATGTTTTTGTGTAGTATGTTGTGTCAATTGACCTTGATGTCCCCCGTGACCATGGTCCTGAGCCCATAGGTCCAACAACTCATTCCATCAAGATGGTTGACTGTGCCAGGAAGTTATCACAACTTTGCCCCCTTGTTAGTTCTAGTTCTATGGACACTCTTACAGTACACACAAATACGTATGTAGAAATATCATCTGCCAAACTTATAAATGATCATGGGTATATTCCCTTTTGCCCAGACATACCTGATCATTTAACTTCTTTACCTATGTATCCACCTGTAGACTAATGTTTGTTGTTACTGACAGTGCAGTATTATGTATGTAAAAGTGTTTATCTTTGTTGTGTGTACCTTTTGTACACCTCTCTGTGTCTTCCTTTTTCTTAGTGGTATTGTGTTGGTCATTGGCTTTTGATATATTGCCATTCCCTTCACCCAAATCAATACTTGTCTCTCATTTCTGTAGCAATTTTCCCTTCCCTCTTCCCCTATCCTTGGTCACCAACAAAGGAAGTTTCCTTACATATGTAAACCTTCCCTTGACTATTTTCAATAGTGGACTAAAATAGTATTTGTCCTTCCATGATTGACTTGTTTCACTCAGCATAACATCCTCCAAGTTCATCCACATTATGTGGTGTTTCACAGATTCTACATTATTCTTTAGTGTTGCATAGTATTCCATTGTTTACATGTACCATAGTTTGGTTATCCATTCCTCTATTGATGGGCACTTAGTTTGTTTCTGTCTCTTTGCTATTGTGAATAGTTCTGTGATGAACATGGGTGTGCATATATCTGTTTGTGTCCTGGCTCTCAGTTCTTTAGGATCTGTACCTACTAATGGGATTGCTGGATCAAATGGTATGTCTATTTCCAACTTTTTAAGGAGTCGCCATACCAATTTCCACAGTGGTTGTATCATTTTACAGTCCCACCATCAGTGTATGAGAGGCCCAATCTTTCTACATCCTCACCAGCATTTGCTATTTTCTGTCTTGTTGAACTACGCTATTAGTACTGGGGTGATATGGTATCTCAGTGTTTTGATTTGCATCTCTCTAATGGCTAC
Source organism: Orycteropus afer afer (assembly GCF_000298275.1). Taxonomy (NCBI): domain Eukaryota; kingdom Metazoa; phylum Chordata; class Mammalia; order Tubulidentata; family Orycteropodidae; genus Orycteropus; species Orycteropus afer. The sequence goes on along the minus strand of NW_006921666.1, from coordinate 7,884,763 downwards.
TGAGGAGCTCTGGTGGTGTAGTGCCTAAGGCATTTGACTGCTAACTAGGAGGCTGGTGATTCAAACCCACAGCCACTCCTCGGGAGGAAGGTTGGGCAATCTACTTCTGTAGTGATATCGCTTTGGAAACCCAAGGAGGGGTCACTATGAATTGGAGAGAACTCGATGGCACATAACAACAATGGCTAATGATCACATGTGTTTGTTGGTTGCCTTAATATCTTCTTTGGTGATGTGTCTATTCATGTCTTCTGCCCATTTTTCAATTGGATTGTTTGTCTTTTTGATGTTGAGGTGTTGGAGTTTTCTATACATTTTAGACATAAGTCCCTTGTTAGACATTGCTGAGTGTTTTTTTTTTCCCCAATTGTAGTTTCTCTTTTTTATTCTTTGTTGTTGTTGTTGTTGTTATTTGCCGTCGAGTCGGCCCCAACTCATAGCGACCCCTCCTTGGGTTTCTGAGGCAGTATCACTATGGAAGTGGGATTGCCCAACCTTCCTTCCGAGGAGTGGCTGATGGTTTTATTCTTTAGGAGAAGTTTTTTCATGAGCATAAGAATTTAATTTTCAGAAGGTCATCCAATCTATCTTCCGCTATTTGTGTATTTTTACTAATGTTTGGTAGTCTATTAATGCCATATATCAGGGCCCCTAAGTTTGCCCCTATTTTTTCTTTGATGAATTTCATAGTTTTTTTTGTTGTTGTTGTTACGCACCATCAAGTCAGACCCGACTCACAGTGACCCCTCCTTGGGTTTCCAAGGCGGTATCACTACGGAAATAGACTGCCCAACCTTCCTTCCAAGGAGTGGCTGCTGGTTTTGAACCACCACCCTTCTGGTTAGTGGTCGAGTGCCTTAGGCACTATGCCCTGAGAGCTCCTTCATAGTTTTAGGTTCTACATTTAAGTCTTTGAGCCATCTGGAGTTAGTTTTTGTGTATGGTGTGAGATATACATCTTGTTTAATTTTTCTGCAAGGAATTTCCAGTTTTGCTAGCACCATTTGTTAAAGAGACTATCTCATTCTCATTTAAATGGATTTTGGCTCTTTGTTAAAGATCAGTTGACTATAAGTGGATGGATCTAGTTTTGGGTTCTCAGTTCTATTCCACTTGTTTTTGTGTCTGTCACATACTATTACCAGACTGTTTTGACTACTATAACTGTAGCAGTTTTGAGATCAGGGGGTGTGAGACCTCCTACTTTACTCTTCTTCTTCAGTAGTGGTTGGCTTAGCCGAGGGCTCTTTCATTTCCATACAAAATTAGTGATTGGTTTTTCCATATTTTTAAAGAATGCTGATAGAATCTGAGTTGGGATTGCATTGAGTGAATAGATTTCTTTGGGTAGTATTGACATTTTCTTTCTTTCTTTACTTTTTAATTGTGATTTGGGTGAAATTTTACAAAGCAGATTCATTTTGCATTCAACAGTCTATACACATTTTGTTTTGTGACACTGGTTACATTCCCTGCTGCGTGATATCTTACCTCCCACTTCTTTTCTGTGGTTACCCTTTCCCTGTGTCCTTGCTTCTTGCCTGTGTGTTCCTGCCTTCCTACCTTTCTTCCTGTGCAAATGCTGCCCTTCTGATCTTTTTCATGGTTGGTTTTTCTAAGGAGTGTGTCTTCCTGGTGTAGGTGTGCAGCTCATAGGCCTGTCTATTGTTTGGCCATGGGAGTGAGTTTAATTCCAGGCCCAAATGGTGACTCAGGCCATAGTGTTGGGGCTTTCACCAGTCTCCGTCAGACCAGTAAGCCTGTTTTTAAAATTATTTTATGCTTTTGAGTTTTGTTCCACATTTTTCTCCCACTCTATATAGGATCTCCAATTTTGATCTGTTTCTGAGTGGTTGGCACTGGTAGCCAGGCACCATCTAGTTCTTCTGGTCTCAGGGCCCTATAGGTTGAAGGTCTCCTGGTTCTTTAGTCCTTTGGACTATTTCCATGCATCTTTGATTTTCTTCACTCTTTGCTCTGAATGAGGAGAGACTAATAGTTGTCACTTAGATGGTCACTCATAAGATTTTAAGACCCCGGTCGCTACTCACCAAAGTAAGATGTAGAAGAATATTTTTGTATACTGTGTTGTGCCAATTGAGTTTGATGTCCCTGGTGACCTGCAGGCCCAGCAACCCAATTCCTCAAGGTGCTTATTTGTGGCCAAGAAGTTATCCTAACTTTGCCTCCTGTTATGTTTAAACTGCATATGGGCATTTTAATTTGTTTATTTTTGCAACATTCCCTCTCCTCCCCTCCCACCCCTGGTAACCAACAAAGAAAGTTTCCTTCCTGCATATGGGCATTTTTATAGCTCGTACAAATACATACATAGGAATTTGCCAAACCTATGTATAATCATGGGCATATTCTTATTTGCCTATCCATACGTGTCTACCTATGTATCCACCCATAGATTACTATTTGCTGTTACTGATAATGCAATATGGTGGTGTTGTTTTTGTTAGGTACCATTAAGTGGGCTCTGACTCATAGTAACCCCATGTACAACAGAATGAAACACTGCCCGGTCCTGTGCCAGCCTCACAATCCTTCCTATACCTGAGCCCATTGCTGCAGCCACTGTGTCAATCCATCTTGTTGAGGGCCTTCCACTTTTATGTTGATCCTCCACTTTGCCAAGCAAGATATCCTTCTCCAGGGAATGGTCCCTTCTGACACATGACCAAAGTGTTTGAGATGAAGTCTGGCCATTCTTGCTCCCAAGGAGCATTCTGGCTGCACTTCTTTCAGGGCAGATTTGTTTGTGTCTGCAATAGTATTTGCCTCTATTGTCTGTACTTCTTGTGCACTTCCCCATGTCTTCCTTTTCCTTAATGATATTGCACTAGTCACACACTTTTGTTATAATCCTTTTCCTTTCATTCATATAAAAACCCTCTTAATTATCCATCCATTGTCTCTTCCTTACCCTCCTCTCCTATCCCTACCAACCCTCCCCTGCCAAGAATCCAAAGTCACTGCCATCAAGTCAATGCCAACTCATAACGACCCTTCCTTGGGTTTCCGAGGTGGTATCTCTATGGAAGTAGATTGCCCAGTCTTCCTTCCAAGGAATGACTGGAGGGTTTGAACTGCCAGCCTTCTGGGTAGCAGCCAAATGCCTTAGGTACTATGCCACCAGAGCTCCTCTCCTATCCCTGGTATCCAACAAAGAAAATTTCCTTCCCTGTAAATTTCTCCTTGTCTTTTTACAATAATGGACTCATACAACATTTGTCATTTTGTGATTGACTTATTTCACTCAGATTAATGTCCTCCAAGTTCATCCACATTATAAGGTGGTTCTCAGATTCCTCATTATTCTTTAATGGTGCTTAGTGCTCTTAGTTTTCCTGAGTATACATCTAGGAGTGGAATTGCCTGGATTGCACAGAACCCTGATGATGTAATGGGTAAATGCTCAGCTGCTATCCAAAATGTTGGCAGTTCAAACCCACCCAGCTACTCTGCAGGAGAAAGACCTGGTGGTCTGCTTCCAAAAAGATTACAGCCTAGAATATTCGAGTAAATCTGTTACGTGGGGTCACTATGAGTCAGAATAGATTCGACAGCACCCACCCACATGGCAATTCTCTGTTTAACTTTTTGAGGAATGTTTCTAATCTTTTAATGCTACCATGACGCAATGCCTCAGTGAGTACCCTTGAACCTGCATCGTTGGCATGAAGTGAGGATCACTGCGGCATGAATCCCTAGAAGTGTGTGTTCCTGGAGCGCTCTGGACGATTGATCTCTTTGTTCCCTGCAGTGCCCAGGGCCGTGCACTGCCTGTTGTCTCAGACCTGGAGAAGCTCTCAGCTGGAAATAGCCTCCCACTCTAAATCTGCCTGTTTATTTCGCAAGACTTTCTGAACTCCCACGGTCTGCGCTGGACATGTTGTAGCCACATGAACTCACAGATGAAGAGACAGGGTCTCTGTCCTTGAGGAACTCACAGTAGGTTAATGAGGATTCAGGCATGAAAACAAATAATTAAAATCAGTTAAGTGTTTTAATGAGAGTGTGTGTGAAATGTAGCGGGAGCATTTTACAGATGATGAAACAAAAGCCACACGCATGAATTGACTGTACCGGGGTCACTGGTCTGGATTGCTTTAGAGTATAGGCAGTCCCCGGGTTATAAACAAGTTCTGTTCGTAACTACGTCTTTAAGTCAAATTTGTAGATTACTCAAAATAGGCACATACTGTTCTTATTTAGCCTTACCTCAGTGCAAGAAAGTGGTGCTGTGGTTAAAGCATTGGGCTGATAACCAGAAAAAGTTGGTGGTTGGAACCGGTCAGCTGCTCCAAAGGAGAAAGATAAGGCAATCTGCTCTGTAAAGATTTACAGTCTTGGAAACCCTATGGGACAGTTCTACTCTGTTCTACAGTGTTGCTATCAGTCAGAATCAAGTTGATGACAATGAGTTTGGTTTTGGAGTTTTGGTTTAGTGCAAGAAAAGACTTGAAGCCTTTTTAATGATTTAAAAGCTGAACATACAGCAAGTGAAGGTGATTGTGATGAAATTTGTTGTGAGTAGGGATTGGCTCCCACCACTCGTCAGTTTGTTGTACTGTGGTGGCTCACGTATTGCTGTGAGGCTGGAAGCTATGCCACTCATATTTTGGATGGATACCAGTAGGGTCACCCACGGTGGACAGTTTCATTGGAGTTTCCAGACTAGTAGAGTCTAGAAAGAAGGACGAGGCCATTCACTTCTGAAAAAATTAGTCATTGCAAGTTTTATGAATAGCAGTAAAAGACTGTCTGATGTAGTCCTGGAAAACTTTATGAATAGCAGTAAAATGTTGTCTGATATAGTACTGGAAGATGAGCCCCTCAGGTTGGAAGGCACTCAAAATATGACTGGGGAAGACCTGCCTCCTCAAAGCAGAGTACACCTTAGTGATGTGAATGGAGCAAAGCTTTCAGGACCTTCATTTGGTGATGGGGCCTGACTCAAAATGAGAAGAAACAGCTGCAAACATTCATTAACAATTGGAACATGAAATGTATGAAGTATGAATTAGGAGAATTAGAAGTTGTAAAAAATGAAATGGAACACATAAAGATTGATATCCCAGGCATTAGTGAGCTGAAATGGACTGGTATTGGCCATTTTGAATCAGACAATCATATGGTGTACCATGCTAGGAATGACAAACTGAAGCAGAATGGCATCACATTAGTCATCAAAAGATCTACCCTGAAGCACAATGCTGTCAATGATAGGATGTTATCCATGTGCCTACAAGGAAGTTAATATTTGATTATTAAAATTTACACACCAACCACTAAAGCCAAAGACGAAGAAATTGAAGATATTTTTAAACAACTTCTGCAGTTTGAAATTGACCAAATATGCAATCAAGATGTTTTCCTAATTACTGGTGATTGGAATGTGAAAGTGGAAACAAAGAAAGATTATCATCAGTAGTTGGAAAATACAGCCTTGGTGATAGAAATGATGCTAGAGATTGCATGATAGAATTTTGCAAGGCCAATGACTTATTTATTGCAAATATGTTTTTTCAGCAACATAAATGGCATCTATACATGTGGACCTTGCCTGATGGAATATGCAGGAATTAAATTGACTACATCTGTGGAAAGAGACAATGGAGAAGCTCCATATAATCAGTCAAAACAAGGCCAGGGGCTGACGGTGGAACAGACCATCCACTGCTCATATATGCAAGTTCAAGTTGAAGCTGAAGAAAATGAAAACAAGTCCATGAGAGCCAAAATGACTTTGATTATATCCCACCTGAATTTAGAGACCATCTGTAGAATAGATTTGACCTACTGAACACTAATGACTGAAGACCAGATGAGTAGTGGGATGACATAAATAACATCATAAATAAAGAGAGCAAAAGGTCATTAAAAAGGAAGAAAAGACCAAAATGGATGTCAGAAGAGACTCTGAAACTTGCTCTTGAACAGAGAGTAGCTAAAGCCAACGGAAGAAATGATGAAATAAAAGAACTGAACAGAAGATTTCAAAGGGCGGCTCAAGAAGACAAAGTAAAGTATTATAACGAAATGTGCAAAGACCTGGAGTTAGAAAACCAAAAAGGAAGAATATGCTTGACATTTCTCAAGCTGAAAGAACTGAAGAAAAAATTCGAGCCTTGAGTTGTAATATTGAAGGATTCTATGGGAAAATAGTGAACAATGCAGGAAGTATCAAAAGAAGATGGAAGAAATACACAGAGTACTGTACCAAAAGAATTGTTTGACATTCAACCATTTCCAGAGGTAGAATATGATTAAGAACCAATGATACTGAAGGAAGAAGTCCAAGTTGCATTGAAGGAATTGGCAGAAAACAAGGCTCCAGGAATTGACAGAATACCCATTGAGATGTGTCAACAAATGGATGCAGTGATGGAGGTGCTCACTCATTATGTGAAAAAACTTGGAAGACAGCTAGCCAGTCAACCAACTGGAAGAGATCCATTTGTGCCCATTCCAAAGAAAGGTGATCCAATGGAATCTGGAAATTTTTAAACAATGTCATTAATATCACATGCAAGGAAAAAGTTTGCTGAAGGTAATTAAAAAATGGTTGCAGCAATGTAGTGACAGGCAATTGCCAGAAATTCAAGCTGGATTCAAAAGGGGATGTGGAATGAGGGATATAATTGCTGATGTAAGATGGATCTTGGCTGAAAGCAAGGAATACCAGAAGGATGTTTACCTGTGTTTTGTTGCAGACCAGGAGATCCCCAAGACAGACTGGGAGGTTTACCTGAGGGAGATAGTCAATGCCATCATCAGCCAGCAAAGTCCACAGAAACACTTGGAAGTCTGTGGAAGACTCTATGAGCTTTTAACCCAATGTATCCCTTCTGAGATAATAATGAAGGGCTTTCTCATGGAACTCCTTCACAATCACGATGGGCAGCTGAAAGGAGAGGTGGCTCAGGTGGCAGCTTATTATGTGCACAGTCTGCAGCTGGGGAGCAAAGTCATTTACCACTTGGAAACCTTTGTAGCCAAGTTCATGGCATTATACAAGAAGTTCATGGAAGATGGGCTGGAAGGCATGATGTTTTGACACCTACCAGACATTTTTCTACATAGTGGTTTCAGCATTTATGTAGTTTGTATCGGAAGAGTGTGGGTACAATAAATGCAATAAATGACTGTGTGGATCATAACAAATTATGAATACCATTGAGAAGAATGGGAATTCCAGAACACTTAATTGTACTCAGGAGGGACCTGTACATAGACCAAGAAGAAGTCTTTCAAAGAGAACAAAGGGATACTGCATGGTTTAAAATCAGGAAGGGTGTGTACCAAGGTTCTATCCTTTCACCATACTTATTCAATCTGTATGCTGAGCAAATAATCCAAGACGGTGGGCTATATAAGGAAGAATGCAGAATCAGGATTAGAAGAAGACTCATTAACACCCTTCGTAATGCACATGATACAACCTTGCCTGCTGAAAGTGAAGATGACTTGAAACACTAACTAATGAAGATCAAAGACTACACTTTTCAGTATGAATTACACCTCAACATAAAGAAAACAAAAATCCTAACAACTGGATCAATATGCAACTTCATGATAATTGGAGAAAAGATTGAAGTCATCAAAGATTTCATTTTATTGGGATCAATAGTCAATGGGAGCAGCACTCAGGAAATCAGACATTGTATTGCGCTGGGCAAGTCTGCTGCAAGGGGCCTCTTTAGTGTCAAAGAGCAAAGATGTTACTTTGAAGACTGAGGTGTGCCTACCCCAAGCCATGGTATTTTCAATAGCCTCATATGAGTGTGTAGCAAGGCAAGGACAGAAAGGATTGTGAGGCTGGCACAGGACCAGGCAGTGTTGTGTTCTGTTACACATAGGGTCGCTATGAGTTGAAGTTGACTTAATGGCACCTAACAACAACAACAACAAAATACGCGTATGAAAACTGGGCAATGAATAAAGAAGACTGAAGAAGAATTGATGCCTTTGAATTGTGGTGTAGGCAAAGAATACTGAAAATACCATGGACTGCCAAAAGAACAAACAGATCTGTCCTGGAAAAGTGTAGCCAGAATGCTCCTTAGAAGCAAGAATGGCCGGATTTCATCTCACCTACTTTGGTCATGTTGTCAGAAGGGACCAGTCCTTAGAGAAGGATACCAGGCTTGGTGAAGTGGATGGTCAGAGAAAAAGGGGAAGACCTTCAAAAAGATGGATTGACACAGTGGCTGCAATGATGGGCTCAAGCACAGAAGGACTGTGAGGACTGGGCAGGACTGGGCAGAGTTTCGTTCTGTTGTACATAGGTAGGATTGTTAGGAATTGGAGCCAACTGGAGGGCACCTAGCAACAACAACAACAACAACAACAACAGGGGTTGATTCAGTTGATTTAAAGTGAGGGCAAATTTACATAACGTTAAAGGGCAAGTACAGTTGAGTTGTCCTTAAATTGGATGTTAGTAACCTGAGGGCTTACTGATAAGGCCTGAAGGTCAAGATTTATGTTTTATACCTTTTTTAGCATCAATTCCCCTCCCTCTTTTGTCACTGTATTCGTTGTTGTTGGGTGCCATCAAGTTAGAGTAAAACATGGGTGACCCCATGTTAGAGTAAAACTGCCTCATAGAGTTTCCTAGGCTGTAATCTTTATGGAAGGAGCTCTGGTGGCATAGAGCCTAAGGCATTTTTGACTGCTAACCAGAAGGCTGGTGGTTCAAACCCACCAGCCACTCCTCAGAAGGAAGCTTGGGCAATCTACTTCATTCCATAGTGATACTGACTCAGAAACCCAATGAGTCAGATCCGACTCCATGGCGGTAAGTTTGGTTTGTTGGAATCTTTTTGGAAGTGGATTGGCAGGTCTTTCTCTCTTGGAGCTTCTGGGTGGATTCTGTGCTAGCAAAAAATCAAACAGAGAGACATTTGGAGCAGGCTCTCAATAAAGGGTTAACAGAAACCACTGTTGGGCAAATAAGGGAAGGGAAGAAGTGGATGTTCTGGGAAAATATGTTCAAAGAATGTCCCAGGAAGAGCATAATGAAAATGTCCTTGGAAATTGATTACCCAAACTGTTATCAGGAAATGTTTGTCAGAAAACAAATTAACCGATATGAAGAAGGAATTGTGTTATTTGAAATGTCTGTGGTATTGGTCACACTGAACCTTGTGTATCAAAACTCTGCTCTTTTTCAAAACAGTGGATCACTTTGTGCTGCCTCAACTCAGCTTGCTATTTCTCAACCAAACCTTTGCTCTTTATCCTAACAGAGTATGAGATTTCTTCTTTGACAGTTCAAACCACTGACATTTTGCTTAGTAGCCAAGCACTTAACCACTGAAGCCACTATTAGTGTAGTTATTATTTTGTAATAGGCGCTGCGATAATATATTTTTAAAAAGTATCTCATTGTATTTAAGTATCCCAACAACCCTATGATGTAGGTTGAAATAGATTGTTAGCCCCTGAGATCAATGCCCACCCCCTGACTGTTGAGCTCTCCTGCCACCCTTCAGTGCTCACTCAGTCTGCCCCACACATTTAGCCCTGAGCCAGCAGTGCTGCAGGGGTGAGGTGTGACCAATGCCAGCCCGAGTGTGCTGTGCCGACAGCATACAGGCTGGTTAAGGGATGCAGAATCCCTGTGCTGCAATGCCAACTTTACCACTTGTTAACTGGGTGACCTCAGCTGACTCATCTACAGGATGGTCATACCAACAGTTCCTACCTCAGGGAGTTTGGGGGTACAGAGTGAAGGAGATAAAGTATGTAAGAGGCTTAGAATGATGCACCCTGGAGACTGGCTGAGTTCGTGGGGCTGCCCACATGCCTTTATGTGGAGTCCTGGAATCAGGTCCTGGGACTCCCACCCTCTTTCTCAGCAAGTGTTTCTTTTGTTATGTTGTTGTTGTGTTGTTGTTATGTGCCATCGAGTCGTTCCCCATTCAGAGCAACCCCTCCTTGGGTTTCCGAGGCAGTATCACAACGGAAGTAGATTGCCCAACCTTCCTTCTGAGGAGTGGCTGGTGGGTTTGAATCACCAGCCTTCTGGTTAGCAGTCAAGTGCATTAGGCACTATGCTACCAGAACTCCTACTACTTTTGTTATACTTTGCATAAATCATCTGTGCAACCCTGCCATTAATCAATGCAATTTTCCATCACCATTAACCTCCTTTTTCCTCTTCCCTCCTGCCCCTGGTAACCACTAATAAAGTTTTGTCTCTATATATTTGCCTTTTCTTGTCTTTTTATATAAATGAGTTCATACAATATTTATTTATACTTTTGTCATTGGCTTAATTTACTCAGCATAATGTCTTCAAGCTCCATTCATACCATAGAGTGTATCAAGACTTCATTTTGCCTAGTGGCTGAGTAGTATTCCATTGTATGTTGTTGTTGTTGTTGTTAAGTGCCGTCGAGTCGTTTCCGACTCATAGCGACCCCATGCACAGCAGAACGAAACACTGCC
>NW_006921666.1:7870560-7872083 GCF_000298275.1 Orycteropus afer afer | reverse complement strand
ATATATATATATATATATATATATATATATATATTGGTTATTAGATTCTTGTTGGATATATCATTTCTGAAGATATTCTCCCAGTTAGCAGCTTGTCTTTTCACTTTTTTGGTAAAATATTTTATCTATCAAGATCTTAATTATTATGAGGTCCCATTTGTTTATTTTGTCTTTTGTGATTTGTGCTTTGTTATTATATTAGATAATGCAAATAGGTGCTCTGGTGGCATAGTGCCTAAGGCATTTGACCACTAACCAGAAGGCTGGTGGTCCAACCTACCAGCCGCTCCTCAGAAAGAAGATTGCACAATCTACTTCCATAATGATACTGCTTCGGAAACCCAAGGAGGGGTCACCATGAGTCGGATCCGACTTGATGGCAGTATGTTTAGTTTTGGTTTCCGTAATAAAATAGATAATCCATTGTTGAAACTAGACCTGACAGTGTTGCTCCTCCTTGTTCTTCTAAGAATTTTATGGTTTTAGTTTGCACATTTAGGTCCTTAATCCACTTTGAATTTGTTTTTCTGTATGGTATGAGGCATGACTCCTGTTGGAAAAGCTTTAAACATAGATCATGGATCCCTCCACCACTCGTCTGTCAGTTTGTCGTACTGTCATGGCTGCATGTTGCTGTGAGGCTAGAGGCTATGCCATCTGTATTTCAAATACCAGCAAGGCCACCCATGATGGACAGGTTTCAGTGGAACTTCCAGACTAAGACAGACTTAGAAGAAGGAAGGGGCCATCCATTCCTCAAAGAATTGGCCAGTGAAAACTTTATGAATAGCAGTGAAACACTGTCTGACATATTATTGGAAAATTTTATGAATAGTCCTGAAACATTGCCAGATATAGTGCTGGAAGGTGAGCCCCTCAGGTCGGAAGTCACTCAAAATATGAACTGGGGAAGGGCTGCCTTCTCAAAGCAGCATCAACCTTAATGACATGGATGGAGAAAAGCTTTTGGGATCCCCACTTGCTGATGTGGCATGACTCAAAAAAGGAAGAAACAGCTGCAAACTTCCATTAATAATTGGAACATGGAATGTACAAAGTAAGAATCTAGGAAAATTGGATGTTGTCAAAAATGAAATGGAACATATAAAGATTGATATCCTAGGCATTAGTGAGCTGAAAGGGACTGGTATTGGCCATTTTGAATCAGATAACTGTATGATCTACTATGCTAGGAGTGACAAGTTGAAGAGAAATGGCAGGACATTCATTGCCACAGGATAATATCCATATGCCTACAAGGAAGAACAGTTATTACTACTATTATTAAAATTTACACACCAACCACTATAGCCAAAGATGAGGAAATGGAAGATTTTTACCAACTTCTGCAGTCTGAAATTGACCAAACATACAATCAAGATGTGTTGATTATTACTGGTGATTGGAATGCAAAAGCTGGAGACAAAGAAGAGTCACCGGTAGTTGGAAACTATGACTTCGATGATAGAAATGACGCCGGAGATTGCATGATAGAATTTTGCAAGATCAATGACTTATTCATT
>NW_006921666.1:7868105-7870010 GCF_000298275.1 Orycteropus afer afer | reverse complement strand
TGAAAGATTCTATGGGCAAAATATTGAATGATGCAGGAAACATCAAAAGAAGATGGAAGGAATACACAGAGTCACTGTACAAAAAAGAATTGGCTGATGATCATCTATTTCAGGAGTTGACATATGATCAAGAACCAATGGTACTGAAGGAAGAAGTTGAAGATGCACTGAAGGAATTGGTGAAAAACAAAAATGCAGGAATTCACAGTATACCCATTGAGATGTTTGAACAGATGGATGCTGTGCTGGAGACACTTACTCATCTATGCTAAGAAATCTGGAAGACAGCTGCCTGGCCAACTGACTGGAAGAGATCCATATTTGTAGCCATTCCAAAGAAAGGTGATCCCACAGAATGCAGAGATTATTGAACAATATCATTAATATCACACACAAGTAAAATTTTGCTGAAGATTATTAAAAAATGGTTGCAGCAGTATATTGAAGGGATTTCCAGAAATGCACGGTGGATTCAGAAGAGGACATGGAATGAGGGATATCATTGCTGATGTCAGATGGAACATGGCTGAAAGTAAAGAATACCAGAAAGAGGTTTACTTGTGTTTTATTGACTATGCAAAAGCATTCAGCTGTGTGGATCATAACAAATTCAGATTGAGAAAAATGGGAATTCCAGAACACTTAATTGTGCTCATGAGGAACCTATACACAGACCAGGAGGCTGTCATTGGAACAGAACAAGGTGCATGGTTTAAAATCAAGAAGGAAGTGTGCCAGGGTTGTATTCTTTCACCATACTTATTCAATGTGTATGTTGTTGTTGGGTGCTGTCGAGTCATGTCTGACTCATAGCGACTGTGGTGGTCATGTTTGTGTGTCAACTTGGCTGGGCCTGGTTGAGTGGCTGGGCAGCTAGTGGTGGTTATTCCCCATGATGAGAGTGGCAATCAACTCCATGGTGGGATCTATCACAAGCAGCTGAGTAGCTGCTTTGGGTATGTGGTCTGCTTCCTGTATATAAGAAGTAGCTTTGGGAATGGTTTCTAGCATATGGCACACTTGGATCCTGCATGTAGCAGGGTCATTGTTCAGCAGGCTGCCATGCTTTGCTGACCTTGGGACTTACAATGGATTTAAGTTAATGGCCTGCTGTGTTGTTTGGTAACGTTGGGACCATGCCTTTTTACTTGTCAACCTTGGGCTTGGCAGCCTCAGCAGCCAGCAGCTGTCTGAGTGAAGAAAAGCCTCTAGCTTCAGTGGGGGGAAGCTGGAGGCAGAGCTGAAGCCCAAGGCTGAGGGGCTTTCACCCAGCCCCTAGAGCTTGGCACTTTGAACTTGGACTTAAAGCCTCCAAACTGTAAGAGAATGAACTCCTGTTTGTTAAGACCATCTCATTTGTGGTATATTCCTGTCAGAGTGGAACTGGGTAACTAGAACAGCGACCCTATGCACAGCAGAATGAAACACCGCCCAGTCCTGTGCTAGCTCCATGATCCTTGCTATACTTGAGCCCACTGTTGTAGCCACTGTGTCAATCCATCTCGTTGAGAGCCTTCCTGCAAAAATGGCAAGAAGGCCACATGTTCTGACCTCCTCTAATCCCTGGAGAGGAAGACAGGATTACCAGCAGTAACCCAAGGCCTATTACTGCAAGGCCAGACATGCTGCCTCCCTCCAGCCCTTTCACCAACCGTTCCTCCCAAAACATCCACCACCTCTCTCCTGGGTTTGATAATTTGCTGCAGTGGCCACACAGAACTCACGGATTACGGGGTTTATTAGGGAAGCACCAGGCTACAGCTCAAGTTCAGGAAGAATGCTCAGTCTCTCTCCTAGCCCACCATCCCTCAGCCAACAGTCTCTCACAGTCTCTTTCCCAGCAGTGCCGGTCCCTCGGTGTCTCACTCGGCAATGCGTGTCTCTTGTGTCTCTTTCCCAGCAGCA
>NW_006921666.1:7840103-7867635 GCF_000298275.1 Orycteropus afer afer | reverse complement strand
GAATGGTCTCTTCTGACAACATGACCAAAGTAGGTGAGACGAAGTTCGGCCATTTTCGCTTCCAAGGAGCATTCGGGCTGCACTTCCTCCAAGACAGCTTTGTTAGTTCTTTTAGCAGTCCACAGTACTTTCAGCATTCTTCACCAGCACCACAACTCAAAAGCATCAATTCTTCTTCAGTCTTCCTTATTCATTGTCCAGCTCTCACATGCCTATGAGGTGATTGAAAATATCATGACTTGTGTCAGGCGGACCTTGGTCCTCAAGGAGACATCCTTGCTCCTCAGCACTTGAAAGAGATCCCTTGCAGCCAACTTGTCCAATGCTATGTCATCTAATGTCCTGACTGCAGCTTCCATTGGCATCAACTGTAGAACCAAGCAATGTGAAGTCTTTGAAACTTCAATGTTTTCTCCATTTATTGTGATGCTGCTTATAGGTCCAGTTGTGAGGACTTTAGTTTTCTTTACATTGAGATGTAATCCATACTACAGACTGTATTCTTCATCATAAGTGCCTCAAGTCATCCTCACTTTCAGCAAGCAGAGTTGTGTCGTCAGTGTATCACAGGTTGTTCATGACTCTTCCTCCAATCTCGATGCCACACTCTTTTTCATATAGTCCAGCTTCTCAGATTATGTGCTCAGCACACAGATTGAATAAGTATGGGGAAAGGATACAATCCTGATGCACTCCCTCAATGTGTATGCTGAGCAAATAATCCCAGAAGCAAATAATCTGAGAAGCTGGACTATATGAAGAAGGACACGGCATCAGGATTGGAGGAAGACTCGTTAACAACCTGTAATAATCAGACAACATGACCTTCCTTGCTGAAAGTGAAGATGACTTGAAGCAGTTACTGATGAAAATTAAAGACTACAGTCTGAAGTATGGATTACCCTTCAACATTAAAGAAAATGAAAATCCTCACAACTGGACCAATAAGCAGTATCATAATAAATGGAGAAAAGATTGAAGTTGTCAAAGATTTCATATTTCTTGTTTCCACAATCAACACCCATGGAAGCAGCAGTCAAAAAATCAGATGACATATTGCACTGGGCACATCTGCTGCAAAAGAGCTCTTTAAAGTGCTGAAGGGAAAAGTTGTCTCTTTGAAGACTAAGGTGTGCCTAATGCAAGCCATGGTACTTTCAATCACCTCATATGCATGTGAGAGCTGGACAAGAATAAGGAAGGCTGAAGAAGAGTTGATGCTTTTGAGTTGTGGTGTTGGCAAACAATACTGCATGTACCGTGGACTGCCAGAATGAGCAAATCTGTCTTGGAAGAAGTGTAACCAGAATGCTCCTTGGAAGCACCTACTTCGGTCATGTTGACCATTCCCTGGAGAAGGATAGCATGCTTGGCAAAGTGGAGGGTCAGGGAAAAGGGGGAAGACCCTCAATGAGATGGACTGACAGAGTGGCTGCAATGATGGGCTCAGGCATAGCAAGGATTGTGAGGCTGGCACAGGACTGGGCAGTGTTTCGTTCTGTTGTACATAGGGTTGCTGTGAGTCAGAGCTGACTTGAAGGAAGCTAACAACAACAATGTGGACACCTATTCTCCTTTTGATGACCCTTAAGAGCCCTGATTAAGACCCCTTTCTCATTATAAAGTGGAAACAGAGGACTGAGGGAGGGATGGGGTTAGTCCAGGGATCAGAGAGGTGGTCCAGCAGGAGTAGAGCATGAGCCCAGAGACCTCATTCATGGAACAAGTCTTTACTGAGAACCTACCATGTGACTGATTCTGGGGATTCAGTCATGAATAAGACCCAGGAGCCCTTTTCTCATGGAGTTTGCTTTCTAGTGGGGAAGGCTTAGAAACACATAGGTAACAAAATGTCAAGCAGTGATGGAGTTATGAAGAAAAAGAAAGCGGATAAAGAGCAGGAGTGGGGAGGCTGTCTGGGCGGGCTTCTAAGATACAATGATGTTTGAACCAAGACCTGAATGAAACGCAGAAGCAAACGTAGCAGTCATTTGGGGTAAAGTGTTTCAGGCTGAGGCCAAATGGTGGGGGCCATGCTTGGTGTGTCCAAGGACTAGCAGGAAACTGTCTCTGTCAGCCTCAAGTCTGAAGAAAAGAGCTGTTTTCTGCCCTGGAGAACATAGAAGATTGTTCCATACTTAATACATGCTCAGTGAATATTTAATTGATGCTTAATGATGGGAGGAAGTTGGAGGCCTGAGGCAGGGGCTGCAGCTACAAAGGTTTCCTGGCTGGAATACAGGGCAGTTCCCCACATCACTCGGGCTTGGAGCCTGGCTCCTGGGTGGGGAGCTATTGGCAGGCAGTTCTCTGAGGGTTCCCAAGTAGAACACCTTACAGGGATGAGGTAGGGTGCTTTGAGCTGTGCTAAATCCAGCAGCTCTGGCAGGATTATCCTTAATTGGCTTGTCAGAGTGTGGAATCCTCCACATCATCCCAGGAAGACAGTGTAGCTGGAGAAAGCTGCTCATAGCTTCTCCACCTGCAAGTTTATGGGGAGAGGGTGGAAAGGGCAATAATGGGCGCGGGGGGGGGGCGGCTATGGGAGGGAGTTTTGAGGTAAGAAGGTATATCTGTGCTGGGCTGAGGTCTGATGAATTCTGAGACGTTTCCCTGCTGGAATACAGATGCAGCTCTTGCCCAGATTTGGACAATGAAGAAGATGAAGAATCGGTTTAGGCGAGAGTGGAAGCTGGTGCCTGCTCCCATGTTTTTATTTTACTCTCTGAGTCACCTTTGCTGGGTAGATGGCTTTAAAGTAGTTGGCTAATATGGAGGCTGAAGACTGGCAAAGAGTTTTAAGGCTTTCCAATTTGTTAGCTATCTACCTAACTTGCTTCTTCAAGCTTCAGTTTCTTTGTTTGTAAAATGTGGGCTAACACAAAAAGGAAGAATCACAGTAGCTGGCATGTGGTGTCACTCAACAGTCCAAGCCTGAAACTCTGGTAGAGTAGCTATCTTCCTGCCCGTGACTGAGTAGGAAGGAACTGATCCCACCTGAGCAGGGAGCTCTCTGAAGGGAAACCTCATAGACAAATCCCAGCTTCCCTTTGCAATCACAGGTTACCTGCATGTCAGTTGACCCATCTCCCTAGCAAGGGGCAGCATGATGGGGACAGGGATGAGGCCTGATTCCTGCATCTCTGGCTGGGTACTAGTCATCACCTCTGTCTGTGCATGACTCTCAAGCTCTGGTGGTCCTGTTTCCCAAGATTCCTGATCCTTCCTTGGTAGACCGTGGGCCCCTGTGTCTCTGCCCCCCTCACCTCTCAGTGGCCATTCAGGAGTGGACCAAAGGCTGTTCCTGGTCATCACCATCTGCCAGGTGGCTTCACAGGTGCCTGGCAGGTTTGCTGGGCTTGTCAGGCTGCAGGGAGGAGATACTCCTTAAAATATCTCAAGAGTAAAAACACGTGATTGTCTCTTGTGACCCTCATCCCTGCCCAGTGTCATTCAGGGAAGAGAAGAGAAAAGAAGTACTGGAGGAAGTGAGGTGAGCAGAGAGAGACATACTTGTGACTCTGGTGGCATCAGACTTTAGGAGCAGGATGGAGTACTGGTCAAGGCATACGCATTGTGGAGCCAGACAGCCTGGGTTCAAATTCCCCCTTACTAAACCAAAGTAACCAAACTCACTGTCATCGAGTCAGAGCCGACTCATAGCGGCCCCACCTTGGGTTTCCCAGGCAGTATCACTACGGAAGTATATTGTCCAGTATTCCTTCTGAGAAGTGGCTGGTGGGTTTGAAGCACCAGCCTTCTGGTTAGCAGTCAAATGCCTTAGGCACTATGTCACCAGAGCTTCTTACCAGCTGAGTTCAAATCCCAGCTTTCCAACTATTTACTATGTGACTGTGGGCAAGTGAATTCACCTCTCTGTACTTCAATTTCCTTTTCCCTAAGCAAGGGTTATTAATAGAACCTCCCAAGTCCCTAGGCTGCATAAATGTTTAAGTGCTTGACTACTAAGGAAGAATGGGAATCTGAATCCACCCAAAAGTGTCCCGGGGAAAGTCCTGGAGATCTACTCCCAAAAGATCATAGTCATTAAACACCCCGTGGACACAGTTCCACTTGGAAACACATGGGGTGGCCGTGAGTTGGAATCAACCTGAGGACCACTGTTTTTGAATAGAATTTCCTTAGGATGTTGGAGGGTTCATTAGTTTGTTCCAAGAGTTCAGTACTTAAAATAAGGCTTGTTCCAGAATGTTGTTGTTGTTGTTATGTACCGTTGAGTTGGACTCGACTCATAGTGACCCCTCCTTGGGTTTCTGAGGCAGTATCACTACGGAAGTAGATTGCCCCATCTTCCTTCCAAGGAGTGGCTGGTGGGTTTGAACTGCCAGCCTTCTGGTTAGCAGTCAAGTGCCTTAGGCACTATGCTACCAGAGCTCCCTGATACAGAATAAGCACTTGATATCTTTTTAATTTATGAGCTTGGTTTTGTTTTTGTTTTTTGCATAAGTTGTCATTTACCTCCACACAGAAGTTACAATGGTGAGAAATATGGCCTCCCATGTCTTGGTGGGGTGAGACAAATAGGAACCAAAAACTCACAGAAACAAGTAGATAGGACTAATATAGTATGCAATGATGAGAATTAGACCTGGCCAAGCTGGTGAGGGAGGGACTTCTGGAGGACTTTTCTCTGGAATTGGAAACCTGGAATTTAGAATGAAGAAATAAAAGATGAACAGCAGTGAAGTAGTTTAGGAAGGGAAGGAAAAGCATTTCAGGCAGACGAATAGCATGTGCAAAACCCCTGCAAGTCTGTCAATGTCATGAAACAAAATGTGTATGGATTGCTGTATGGAAAATGAATTGACTCTGTAAACTTTCACCCAAATCACAATAAAAATTAAAAAAACAAAAACAAAAAACCAACCTGCAAGTCTGAAGGAGGGCAGAGGTGGTGGGAGAGGTGGTGGGACTATAGTGGAAGATGGAGCTGAAGGTGGGCAGGGGTTTGTAGGCAAGTCATGGAGTCTGGCTTTTACCTTAGGGGACACAAGTATACTTTCAAAGGTTTTAATCAGGGGAAGTTGTCTTGAACAAGTTTGTCTTGCTAAAAGGAGGCCAGGGAGGAGGCAGGGAGGCCAGTTAGGAAGATTTCATAGGAGCCTGAGCAAGGGTTGAAGCGGGCTTGGACCGGAGCATGGCAACAGAGATGGCGAGGTGTAGATGGAACTGGGGAGAGCTGGGGGAAGAGGAATCACAGGACTTGAAGGATGGGGAAGTGATGAGGTCTGGTGCAGGAGCAGGCCTGTCTCTGGCCTTGGCCTCCAAAGGGTGCTATGGACAGGGCCAATGGCAATCGGCCTTGTGGGCTCCTTTGGGGGATGGAGACTGTGGGCACCCAGGGTCTTAGTTGGGAGAGAGGAAGCTGAGAGAGAACATCTCTTCTGTTCCCCTCTTTTGTGTCTTCTTACAGAGTGCAGGCCTCGCAGGACCAGAAGGTTGGGCCTATATGGCATCCCAGACAACAGAGGCAGAGGAATGTGAGACTTCTGTGGTCTGTCCTGACTCTGATACCACCAGGCTGGTTGTGGTCTTTTTCATCCATTTGCATCTGAGGCAGCCCCATGGAATTATAAAGCTCCTCCCACCTGGAGAGCCCCTCCCACTCCTATCTGCCCAAAGAAAAGGGTGATTCTCCCCTCTGAGAGAGAAATCACAGTGGAAAGAGTTCTGACCCCACCCTCACCCCCTGGGTGGGAAGTCACTTCTTCAACCAGTGAGCAGTGCTGGGTGTCTTCTGAGGGCAGGCCCCCACCAGACCTCCCGAAGCCCAGATCAGAGGTGAGCCCTGCCCTCAGAGGCACACAGGTGTTGTGGGTGTGGCTGCAGTGTGAATTTGAACAGGTGTGACACTGGTTCATGAAAAGAGCTGTTTGTTCTACTTGGTTTTTTGGGGGAGGCATGTTGTCAGAAAGGGCTTCAGAGAAAATGAGATTTTATTGAACTGTGTCTTTATTGTGAACTTTTTTAAAAATCAGTTTGCAGAAGAAGAAGATTCATTGGGGATGGGGCTAGAGGTAGATACGAGGATCCCAGGTGAAGGGAACAGCCTGAGTGAAGGCAGGAAGATGGGAAAGAGACCTTGTCTTCAGCTTGTAGTAGTGGAGGTCCCCCCCAGAGATGAGCGAGGGCCTTGTACTGCAGGGTTTTGCCTTCAATCTCTCTGGCTATGGAAGGGAAGCAGTTGGGGAGATAAGGAATTTACAGTAAGGAAGCTATAAATTAAAAAATTTTCCTAATACTTACTATTTAGTGATCTACTTCCGTAGTGATACTGCCTCCGAAACCCAAGGAGGGGTTCGCTATGAGTAGGATCTGACTCAATGGCAGTGAGTTTAGTGAGTAATCCTTACTACACACTCAATCCACCACCCACCTACCTGCTGTTTGTCATACTCCGGTGGCTTGCATGTTGCTGTGATGCTAGAGACTATGCCACCAGTATTTCAAGTACCAAACAGGGTCACCCACGGTGGACAGGTTTCATTGGAGCTTCCAGACTCAGACAGAGCAGGGAGAAAGGCCTGGAGAGCTGCTTCTGAAAATTAGCCAGTGGAAGCCCTGAGGATCACAACGGAATATTGTCCAATATCTTGCTGAGAGATGAGTCCCCTCGGTTGGAAGGCACAGAGGCCTCCACAGTGGCCTGCAGTATACCAACAACCATGAAGATAGTGCAGGACCAGGCAATGTTTTATTCTGTTGTACGTGGGGTTGCCATAAGTCAGACACAACATAAGGGCAACTGACAACAACAATTTGCACCCAATGCTGCTCTAAGAGCTGCATCAACATTGTTGTTGTTGTTGTTATGTGCTGTCGAGTCCTCTCCAACTCATAGCGACCCCTCCTTGGGTTCCTGAGGCGGTATCTCTATGGAAATAGATTGCCCAACTTTCCTTCCTATGAGTGGTTGGTGGGTTTGAACCGCCAGCCTTCTGGTTAGCAGTCAAGTACCTTAGGTACTACACCACCAGAGGTCCCACATCAACATTAACTTATGTAATATTCACAGTAACTGTATGCAGGAGTCAGCACCATGACCCCATTTTCCAGGTGGGCAAACACCAAGAAGCAGATTGCCTAATGCTACACAGAAGTAGGGGACAGCCTTCTGATGCCCCTCATAGCCAGTTTTGAGTGGAAGTGTTAGGAACAGCGTTGGAACAATATAAACAAACAAATAAACAAACAAACAAAAAACCAAACTCACTGCCATTGAGTCGATTCCAACTCATAGTGACTCTCAATGGGTTTCCAAGGTGGTAAATCTTTACAGAAGTAGATGCCCCATCTTCCTTCTTCAGAGTGGCTGGTAGGTTTGAACTGCCAATCTTCTGGTTAGCAGTCAAATGCCTTAAGCCAGAGTGCCTTTGGAACAATATAAGGAGGGAAAATTGGCCTCAGATGGACAAGGGAGGTGGCTGTGGTCCCATTCATGGGCTATGGAAACAGGAGGAAAGATGGCCATGTTGATCTTGCCCTATAGGTGGGGACAGGAAGAACTGCTTTAGTGGCGGAGAGCAGGTGTGAAGGTTCTTTGTACACTGAAGGCACTCTGTCAATGTCTCCTGGCCCAGTCTGCTCACTGCTGGCCCTGCCCATGGGTGCAAATGTGCTGACCATCCCCTTCCTCCCCTTCCAGGCACCTCCAACAGGTCCCTGCCTCTGGGAACTTCTTTCTGTTATTTTCTCATGGAGTTAGACATTGCCTTGGAGCCAGGGGGCTCTGTGGATGGAGAGAGATGAAAGCCATTCAAGGGCTGTAGGTTGGAAGTATTTGGAAATGCACACACACACGCACACACATACACACAACCAAACCTGCTGCCATGGAGTCAATTCCAACTCATAGTGACCCTTTTTAGGACAGAGTAGAACTTCCCCTTAAGGTTTCCAAGGCTGTAAATCTTTACGAAACTCAGACTACCTCATGTTTCTCCTATGGAGCGCTGGTGAGTTTGAACTGCTGACCTTGTGCTTAGCAGCCAAATACTTTAACCACTACACCACTGGAGCTCCCTTGGGAAATGCACAGGACCTTTTATTTTTGTTCAGTATGCCTGAGTCTCTCTGTGGTGCCCCCACCCAGAGCAGCACCTCTCCCTGTCACTCAGAGGATGTGAGAACTCCTGAGGGGCTGCTGTGAGTATGAGCATGGGGCAGGCAAACACGAAGCTGTCACCCTTCCATCCCACCCCTGACATGTTGCCACCAAAAATAGAAGGGCTGAGGTGTCAGCCCCAGGGAGAGACTGGCTGGGGAAGTCTTGGAAGCAGGAAACAGCCTGGGAGGGGAAGGCTGAAGGAAGGAAGTTTGTTAATATTCATGGCAGCAGCAGAATGGTCCCTGGGTCTTGTGTGTTCACGGCAGACAGAGCTATCGCCAGCCTAATGGAGCAGCTCCAGGGCCTGGGAGGAGGGTCTGGGCTTGGCTCATAACTCGCTGTGTGACACAGGGAAACTCCCCTTCCCTCTCTGGGCCTCAGTTGTTCTATAGACTATGGACTAATTCACCTTGAAGGTACCTTCTTGCTGCATTTCACACTTTTGACATCTTGGCCACTGCTTCCCCCCACTCTGCCATGTCCCCAAGCCCCACCCTCCTAGTGGGGCACAGCCTGGGTAGGCCCAGGAAATGTGATGAGACTGACTCTGGAAAGCAGCAGGGATGCAAAAGCAGACTGAAGAGGGGAGGGTTTACCGAGAACCCTCCCTCAGGGAGGAGGTAGATTGTAAGCATGAGGGCAGTGTCTCTGCGGGCAGTGGCGATATTCGAGATACGGATCCACCAGGACAGCAGAGGCTTTGACGGATGAATCGAGGAGAGGTGCCAGCTACTACACTTTAGTTCCTCTGGGAGGTCTGGGGGTCCTGGAGGAGGAGCCAGGGAGGCAGGAAAAGGAAGCATTGGGGCAGTGGCTGATTGGGGGAGGCTTGGGGTAGGGCCTGGTCACCCACTGGTATGGAAGTGTTTCAGTATTTTGACAACCATGTGAGTGACTGTCTCAGGCAACCTGCTGTCCATCAGCCCCATTTGTGGGGAAGGAGGGACAAGGGAGGCTCTGGGGCCCTTGGTTTCTAGCCCTTCTTGCCACCAGACAAGTTCCCTTCATGCAGAATGGGTGGCAAGTGACTTTCTACTTGATCACAGCCTCCTGAGGCCCCTGGCCTCCCACCCCTAGGGTACGGCTGCTGGGGTGCTATGGAGGATGTCTCCTCTCCTGACACCTTCAACACAGCCCTCATGGCTCTGTAGCCTGGCCGGGTGGGAGCTTGTCCAGCAGTTGCCTGGGACCACGTGCCCACGTGGCCTTGGTTCCTGACTCCCCTGTGGCCACCCACCTCAATCATCTTACTCCCCTACCCAGGGTCCCGTTTGGCACCTACCCAGCGTCTCCTATGCCCCAGGTCAAGACTTTTTTCATCTCCTTCCTGCCTGGTCAGTGGATGAAAAAGTGGGCTGCAGTGTGGGGGCAGCGGGAGCAGGTGCAATTTACAGGCAGCTGGTGGGGGGGGGCAGAGTCCAGATTCCTGGTGCAGGCCCCGTTCTGATGGCTGCCCCAACTTCCCTGTGCTGCAATTTTGGTTTCTATTTTAAACAGTCTGGGTTGGTTGCCTCCCTGCCTTCCTGCTGGGTGTTTATAGTGAGGAAAATAATTGGTAATATTTGCACAGATGTGCTGGCACTGCTGTTCATCACGGCACCTCCACCCAGGGGACCCTCCGTAGCCACAGCCTCACTGCCAGCCCGAAGGGGAGGAGCTGCAAGCCCGGAGCCTCCCAGGAGCCTTGGGTGGCGAGGCACAGGCTGAGCTGGGAAGCAGGAGGCCAAAAGTGCCCCAGGCATGCCCAGAGGCAAGCCTCAGCCTTGAAGGGGAGGGAGGTGGTGTCACTGCCTATGTTCCAGGGACTCATCAGGACAAGCCCAGACCGCACAGGCCCTTCCTAGGGGACTGCTGGGGGGGGGGGGAAGGAGCCCCCAGGGACTCTATGGATTTAATTTTTTTTCCTGCAGAGCCTAAATTTGCATCTAGGGGTAGGGAGTGGCAAGTGGGGAACAGGACTGAGGTTAAAAACCTGGAAATCATTTGGCTTCTCCCCCTCCTCAAGGCCTGGGCTGAGAAGGAGGTGGGAATTGTCTGGGCTGTGGGGCGACCTGCTTGACCTGACTAGGGCCTGGACAGGCCTGTGTGCTGCCCACTGCCCACCTTTCCCCTCTTATTCCTGCCTCCGGGGCCCAGAACCAGGCTGGTAACTGACAAGACCTCATTGTGCGCAAGGCTGGGTGAGACTCCACAGCCACGTCTCCTTCATCCTTCATGTACACGTGCTGCATGTATGGATGCACATGTGAGGGTGTATATACAGTGCTTGTGCATGTATGGTATGTGCCTGTATATGTGTGTGCCCATGCAAATGTGTACATGGCTGTGTGTCTGTACCTGTGTGCATGCAGGCACACGTGTGGGTGCATGCATATACATGTGTGTCCATATATGTGGGTGGTATGCTTGGAACATGGGTAGATGCATATGTGTCTTGGTGGGGGTCTTCCAGACGCTGGCCCTGAGACAAAGACTCAGTTGCAGATGGTTTGTTGGGAGGTAATCTTAGGAAGCACATTGGGGGGAGGGAAGAAGACAAGAGGAGGAAGGGCTGTCATAAGGGTGTGATTGTTGTCCTGGCACTCATGACCGTGGGAAGTGCAATCCCACTGGGGAACTCTGAGAACTGTGTGGGACACCACTGGAGTTACCCCTCCACAGGGCAAGAAAACTGGCGTATTTACTCCCTCACACCCCCTCAGTCATTGGTTGAAGGCTGCCAAGGGAGAATTAGCTCTTTAGCTGTTTTGGCCAAGTGTCACAGGGATCCCCAGGAAGCAGTCTTCAGCGTACAGAAGGGAATGCAGAGGGACTGTGGGTGGCGCTGCCAGGTCAGCTGTTGTGTGGGCGTGTGATGGGGGCTGTGCCGTGCTGCTCATGTCCGTTGTAGGAATGACAGACTTAGCCCTCCAGTCCTGGAACAGCTGTCAGCAGACAGCCTTAGGTGTCAGCCCCCTTTAGGGGTCACCTCAGCTGAAGAAACCTACCCTGACTGAGCTCACACTGCTTTCTGGGCAACTCACATCCAATGACTGATCAGTAAGAGGGTGTGCTATGGATTGAATTGTGTCCCCCAAAAGAAATGTGGAAATCCTAATAACCCTTACTCCAGTAAGTCTGACCCTGTTTGGAAACGGGGGTTTTCTTTTGTTTTGTTAATAAGGTCATACCTGAGTAGGCTGTGTCCTAACCCTAATCTCTTGAGTGGTGCTTTCTGAAAAGAGCAGAGTGGACACAGGGACACATACAGGTAGAAGACAGATGCCATGTGAGGACTGAGCTCTAAGTGAAAAGGAACACCAAGAATTGCTGGCAGATGCCAGAAACTAGGAGAGAGGGCCACTGAAGGAATTGACACAGCTGAGATCCTGATTTGGACTTCTAGCCCTTAAAGCTGTGAAAAAAAATATAGTTCTGTTCCTTAAACCACCCACTTGTGGTATTTTCCATTTCAGCAGCACTAGGTAATTGGGACAAGGTGTAAAGCTCTAGCCCTTTGTTCCAACTTGGGTCCACTCTGAAGGGCAGCCTGGCTCCAGATGCCACCACAGAGTTGGCTCAGACTGTCATTCAGTTCTGCACTGTGCCCTAACATCTCCCTCTGTCCAGTCCCATTTCCCCTCCTCACTTCACAGCTGTTGTCCCAAGAGAAATCCCCAATCAATGTCCTACAGCTCATTCCTGTCTCAGGGGAACCCACCCCACAGCAGCAGGTGTGTGTGTGTGTATGTGTACAGTTGTGTCTCGCAAGTAGGTGCACATATGGGTGTGGGGTATGCATATCCATCTGCCCCCGACAGGCCTCCATGCACACTGACCTAAAGGCCAGGCCAGCCCCTGTGCTGGGCAGACAGGCTCCCAGAGGCCCTGGACAAATGCTTTGGAACTGAGAGAATGTTGGGGATTTGGTGCTGGTGCTGGGGCCTGAGGCAAGCAGAAATGGCTTCTTGCCTCCATGTCCATGAGCAGCCCCAGGAGGGAAATATGGGGGACTCAAGAAGAGACATGAGGGCAAGGAAGTGGGGCTCCTTGGCCTCCCACACCCTACACCCACCCTTGGTAGCTCCAGACAGCTTGTGGTGCCTCAGTCACCCTGACTCACGTCACTTCCTCTCTGACCTCCAAGACTCTTGCAGCTGAAAGGGACTTTTCTCCAGCCATAGATCTGCCTTGTCTTGTACAGAGTCAAATGTGTGTCATCACCGCATGTCCGGGGTACTCCAAGCAGACTCCTGGGGCTGGATGGACAGTGGCTTCCTCCTCCCAAAGCCCAGATGTGGGCTTGTCCTCCTGAGAAGGCTGCTGGGGTCAGCAGATGACGTGATGGAAGTCAGTTTTGGAGAAGAACAGGACACAGGCAAAATGGGGAAAAATGAGGACAGCAAGAGGCCCAGAGGGCACAGGTGTTACAGAAATTTTTATTACAAGGATAAATATATACAATGATGAGCATTAAAACTGCTGGAACTTCAGAGGATACAGGGAGTGGAAGGCTGGGCAGCGCTTAAGATGCTGGGGACATGGGGGGAGGATGGTGGGACAAGGGATGGTCAGAGGTGGATCTGCAGGAATGACCAGGTCCTCGAATGTTCACAACAGGGTTCTGTAGCCTGAACCCCAACAGGCCCACCCTCCTGAGGTGTTACCTGGCCTGCCTGGCATCTCTAAAATTCTGGATGGGAACACTCTTGTGACCAAGGGTGTTGAGAGCGGTCCTGACTGGGGGCATCAGTGAAAAAGCCCCAAGGCTGGCCAGGGGGCTGGGGCAGGGCCCACTTCCTAGGAATCCAGTGCCTACCCACCAGTCTCCAGCGTCCAGAGGTGGGGAAGCATCATTGGTTTCTGAGAGCTAGGTTTGACTTCCTTTCTGGTTTTCATAGCAACTGGAGCCCTCAGAAATGGCTGCAGTTTGGTTCCAGCCCAGATGCCGCACACAAAAAGCAAACAAACTCACTGTCATAAAGTCAATTCTGACCCGCATTGGGTTTCCAAGGCTGGAAATCTTTACGGAAGCAGACTGCCTCATCTTTCTTCCACAAAGCAGCTGATGGGTTCAAACCACCCTTTTGGTTAGCAGCCAAATGCCTTACCCACCACACCACCAGAGCTCCTTCAGATGCCGTAGGCAGAATTCAAACAGCTTGGAAACCCATCTTAGAGGGCTCCTGTCATGCCCCTACCCACAATTACTGATGATTATGTGAAAACAAATCTCAGATAAATTCGACTCATCCTTCTTGGCCTTGTTTAAGGGACACCTCCTCCAGGAAGTCTTCCTGAGCATTGCTGCCTACTCAGCAGGCCACATTTGCCCTTCAATCATGTTCTCACCACTCCCCCAGTACTGGATCTAGGGCCCTGTTCTCAGTGGCTGATGGCTGATGTCACTCTCTCTCTCAATTGCTCTAGGATGACACCAGCTCAGGGACTCCCTGGCAGAGTCCAGGGGGTAGAGAACAGAAGCAAAGTGGGGAGCCCACGTGGTATGGCAATATTTCAGAACCCTCCAGTCTTTCTGTTATTGCACCTTGACCTTTCACTCCTGCACAGAGAAGCTCCAAAAACCTGCCCTTGGTTCAGAATTTAAATCCTGGGCTTTTCTATCTAGAATCCAGTGTCTCATAAGCCCACAGGAAAGAGAAGCATTTCTCTAGCACTGGAAAGAGCAGAGGGCCCCTATGTATCCATGTATTTTCCTCCTGGTTACCGAGGGTCTGTGCATCACGGGCTAGAGGGAAGTCAGAGGGAGCTTAGGCTGTCCCCAGGGTGGATGGTCCCATGGGCTGAGTGGACTGGGTCAGGCCCTCTGTTCCTCAAGCATCTCTTTCCCTCTCTCAGTGTGGGGAGGCTGGCAGAGTTCAGTGGTGGGCTGTCTGCAGGGCAGGAGACCTTCTAGAGAATGGGCAGAATCAGCTGAGCTCCCGGCCTGCCTCAGCCAGAGGTAGGCCCGCCTAGGTGACCTGGTGAGCAGCCCTCTCCTCTCTTGCTTCCCATCTGCATGCTCAATTAGAGAGTGCTGCCCCTGGCCCTGCTCTGGGATGGGAACAATAGGCAAGAGTGAAGGGTAAACCCTGCAGGCTGTAGGCTGGGAGGCCTCCCTCAACAAGCCACTCTCACAAGTTGTCTTCAGGGGCCAGGGTTGGTGGCTCTCCATGGAGTCTGCACCCCTGAGCCCTGGTGCCTCCTGGGGTAGAGCCGGGGAGTCAGGATGTGGGGTCCTCCTGGCCACTAGCCATGGCCATTCTGGGACATGTAAGCTGCTAGAGCCACCACCACAGCCACATAGAGACCAGCCCCCACAGCAATGGAGAGTGTGGCCAGGAAGAGAGCCCGGCGGGAGGTGGTGCTGGCCAGGCGGAAGTCCCCTTTGGAGATGGCCTTGCTGGTCTAGGGAGAGAGAAGTACTGATGAAAGGGATCATTCCCATGCCCAACAAAACAGCAACCCGGGCCTGTCAGGCCCCTGTCCCCATCCTGCAAACACTTCCACTAAACCCTCCAGTAAGCAGATGGCCAGAGAAGGAGCCAAGGCCCCAGGTGCTCTTACCCCCTGGGAGAAGTAGAAGGCAGCAATGCCCAGTGGCCAGAAGCAGCAGAGCATGGAGAAGATGGTGAGCCCGAGGTGGTCCCTGGGAGGCAGTGTGAGGAAGTTGTCTTCACTCTCACTCTCTGTTGAAGTAGCATCACTCTGCAAAACACAGGTGGGGTTTCATGTCCAGGCCCAGGGTCAACCTTGCCATGTCAGACTGGAAAGAGTTTTTGTTTGTTTTTTTAAAAAAGTAATCCCAGTGGAGAAATAGGCAGTATCATCTGCCTGTGGTGAGGGGTGGGTGTGTAAGTTGGGCTTGGTTCTCTCAAAGAAAGCCTTAACAATGGCCCAATGATTTCATTGTTAGGAAGTTATCACAAGGGAAGAACGCAAATACACACATGTTCAACACAGGATAGTAATTGTGGAAGATTAGAAATAACCTAAATGCCCACTGATCCAGGAGACTGAGTTAATAAATGATGGAAGGGTGTACAATGGATTATTGTGTGACCATCAAAAATCCTGTTGTAGACAAACAACAAAATGCATGGATAAATACTGAAATATGTTGTTCAGAGAACATAGGTTATAAAACTATGTTAGGAAAAAAAAAAAAAAACCCCTGCAGAAACAATGATGTATTGTGAGATTTCTTTTTGGGAGTGGGGTCAGGAATAAACCCATGAATAAAAGAAGACTGGATCATGAACCAAAACATTAATAATGTTATCTCCAAGTGATTTTCTGTATTGAGCTTAAAGTACTTAAATAATTACGAAATGAAAATAAATGCTCTTAAAAAAATGAAATAGTCGATCCAAGTTAGTGTTTCTCAAGATGTGCTCCATACCCATGTCAGAAGTGCCTGCGGGTGTTTATTAAATACAGATTCTTGGGCCTCACCAAACCTAAACCAAACACGCTGCCACTGAGTCAATTCAGACTCATAGCAACCACCACTGAGTTTCTAAGGTGGTAAATATTTACGGAAGTAGATTGCTTCATCTTCCTTCTGAAGACCATCTGGTGAGTTTGAACTGCCAACTTTCTGGTTAGCAGTTAGATGACTTAGTCACTGTGCCACCAGAGTTCCTTTGGGGCCCACTAAAACCAAAAAACCAAACCCACTGTCATTGAGTCGATTCTGACTCACAGCAACCCTCATCGTGTTTCTGAGGCAGTAAATCTTTGCAGAAGTAGATCGCCCCATTTTCCTTCCATGGACAGCTGGTGGGTTTGAACACCAACCTTCTGGTTAGCAGTCAATGCCTCAGGCACTGCACCACAAGAGCACTGTAGTGGGCACTATTAAACCTGAACATTTGGAGGTGGGGCCTGGGGATCTGTATTTTAACATGCCACCCCTCATCCCCTTCAAATGATTTGCATCCTTGGCACAGTAAGAGACCTCTCACTGCAGCTTCTCTGAAAGCTCACCTCCTCTTCCTCCTCCTCCAGGTCATCCCCCTGGCCCTGCAGCTCCTCTTGAACTCCGTAGGACACAGTCTGGATGGTGATGTCTTCTTCAGCCTGGCCAGGTTCAAGGGATCTCTCTGTGGGCCCAGCCTGGGACTCCCTGCCCTCTGTGAAGCTGGTCTCACAGCTGCCTGCCCTGGGCTCCTTGGTCTTGTCCCTCCCCAGGAGGCAGCTGGGCCGGTACCAGGCCTCCACGGCCAGCTGCAGGGACCCAGGGTCCAGGAGCTGGTGGGTGTGAGCAGGACCAGCACTGCCCAGGAGGTATGAGTAGAGCTTCTGCTGGCAGGACCAGCTGGGCGAAGGCTCTGGGTAGGGATAGGGGCCATGGAGGTGAGCGGGGCTCCGAGGCAGCAGGGGGTTCTGCAGTTCACTCAGACTCTCCATGGTTCAAGGCAGCTGCCGGAGAGGGCAGCCTGGGCTGGCTGAGCAGTCCTCAGAGACCCTGCTGGGAGAGCAAGACAAGCAGACTCTGAGGCCAGCCCCAGATGTGGACCAGACGTGGTTAAGGGTGCAGCTCTGCAGTCTGACCTTGTTGAAAACCTTCATTTGCCGTTTACCAGCTGTGGGACCTTGCGCTGCCTCCTTGGCTTCCCAGAGCCATGGCTTCTTTGTGGATGGAGATAGCAGTAGTACTTACCTTATAGAGTTGGTTCATTCATTTAGCCGCCATGCAACATATGTTTGTTGAGCATCAACTATATGCCAGGCACTGTACGAGATGCTGGGGATACAATGGTGAGAAAAGGTGAGAAGCAGTGGCTACTCCCTATGGTCACAAATGCAGGGGCCTCAGTATTTCCCCTTCCTCCTTGGGGATCAAAAATACAGGAGAGCTCCTGGGGCTATATGGTCTTGCTGTGACTCCTACCTGTAGGTGGGGAGTTGAGGGTGCCCAAGGCAGAGCCTATGCCATAGCCCTACCCACCCAGCAGATGGAACCCATAGGAGTGGAGTTGAAGGGGATGGGATGGTAAGGTTCATGGATTTGGGAGTCAAGTACAACATTGCAGTTCCATCCCTGATGCACCCCTGTGATGGTTAATTTCACATGTCAACTTGGCTAAGCTATTATTCTCAATTGTTTGGCCTAACACTGCACTAGGTGATGTTCCATAATGTAATCTATTGCAGTGTAATGTGTCAATTTACACAGCGTAATCTGTTGTTGTTGTTATGTACCGTCGAGTTGGACCCGACTCATAGCGACCCCCCTTGGGTTTCCGAGGTAGTAACACTACAGAAGTAGATTGCCCCATCTTCCTTCCGAGGAGTGGCTGGTGGGTTTGAACCACCAGCCTTCTGGTTAGCAGTCAAGTGCCTTAGGCACTATGCTACCAGAATCTAGTATAATGTAATCAATCAGTTGGAAAGGGAAAAGACCTAGGGCGTGGTCTGCCTCCAGACTATAAATAGATATTTTGGCAAAACTCTCTCTTCTCTCTTCAGTCTATATTCTTCCTGTCTCCAGACTTACAGAACTTGGGACATAACCTATAAGAGTCTCCTGTCTATTGCCTGGCCTACAGATTTTGGACTTGGCAGCCTTCCACAGTTGCATGAGCCAATTCCTTGAAGTAAATCTCCCTATATATGTATGTATACATGTCTCACTGGTTCTATCTCTTTAGAGAATGCTCTCTAAGATAATTACTGAGTGTTTGACCTGGGGCCTCAGTTCTCCCATCTGTAACACGAAGGGTGCTCATGCTCCACGATCCCTATAGCCTCAAAGAGTTGTACAGAGTGAGCCCCCCTCACCCACTTTCCTGAGACGGGGTTGAGTGTGCACACTCAGAATGTGGTGAGGTGTAGCCATCATCTTCCTCCCCACAACAAAGGAAAAGATAGTCATCTAGTTTTCTGATGGCAGCAGAGCCACAGAGTCAATCTCCTGGCTTCCCAACTCCCCCTGCACTGCTCCAATCCCAACCCAGTCCCTCCACTCTGCCATCTCTCCCACCCTCTGGAAGTCTAGGGCATGGTCTTCAAAGATCCCCTAGTCTCTTCTCTCACAAAAACCAAACGCACTGTCATTGAGTTGATTCCAACTCACAGCGACCCCCACTGGGTTTCCAAGGGCATAAATCTTTACAGAAGTAGATTGCCCAGTCTTCCTTCTGCAGAGTGGCTGTGGGTTTGAACCACCAACCTTCTGGTCAGCAGTCGAATGCCTTAGGTACTACGCTACCAGAGCTCCTTAGCCTCTCCTCCAGCTGGTCTTAATTTATGCTCCTTCAACCTAGGGAGCTCTGGTGGTGCAGTGGTTAAGGCATTCTGCTGCAGACCAAAAAGTTGGCTATTTGAACCCATCTTTCTCTCCCTGGGAGAAAGATGAGGTGCTTTGCTTCCGTAAAGATGTCCAGCCTTGGGAACTCTATGGGACAATTATACTCTGTCCTATAGGGTTGCTATGAGTAATAATCGACTCAATGGCAATAGGTTTGGTTTGAAAACCTATAGTCTTAGGGATTCCTAAGCCCTAAGCCTCAACATAGGAGCTCTGGCAGCATAGTGGCTAAAGCACTTGACTGCTAACCAGAAGGCTGGCAGTTCAAACCCACTAGCCACTCCTCGGAAGGAAGGTTGGGCAATCCTACTTCCGTAGTGATACTGCCTCAGAAACCCAAAGAGGGGTCGCTATGAGTCGGGGCCGACTCAACGGCACATAACAACAACAACAACAAAGCCTCAACATTACTTAGTCTTGCCATCCATGTGGGCAGAGGTGTGCACAGGCCTAGGTAGGTAAGGCAACCCCAGAGTCCTCAGAACAGAGTAATGCACTAAGCTTATTCCTATACTATGCCTTGCCTCACCAGGAGGCCTTGGTAAGTCTCCTACCTGATCCCTCAGAAGATGGACACCTGAGGCCAGAGTCAGGGCCTGGAGTGCTGGGGACTGTGGGAGCATTTTATAGGGTCCTTTTCAAAACAGGAATCTCTGGGTGGTGTAAATGGCTAAAGCCTTTGGCTGCTGAACAAAAGGCTGCAGGTTAGAGTTCACCCAGGAAAACCCTGAAAGAAAAGCATGGTAAACCACTTCCATAGTGTCATTGAAAACCCCATGGAGCACAGTTCTACCCTGACACACACGAGGTCACCATGCATTGGAATTGACTCGATGGCAGTTGATTTTGGTTTGTCCAAAGCAGGCAGGGACAGCTGGATCCCAGTTCATCCTGCATTCCTGCTGGCCACCCTCTCTTGGTCGAAGTACACCCACCACAACGCAACCACACTGAACTGTCCCAGGATTACCCCATCCTAGCCCGCAGATCTTGCCTTTAAGCAGGGCTGTGCAGCACTTCATGCACAAAGATGTACACACAAAGATGCGTGATCCTGGGCTTTACACAATAGAGAAAAACTGGCAGCCACCTGCATGTCCAACAATAGAGGACAACTTAAGCAAACTCTGGTACAATATTGTGGTACAAGGCCTTACAATGGGTTTACAAAGAGTCATTTTCATAAGAAAAATGCTCATTGCCAACTCCAGAGAATGAAGCAAAGTAAGTGGTGTGTGCCTGTGATCCCAACTCCAGCAAAATGTCAACAGTGATTATCTCCAGGGGTGGGCGCACAAATGCTTTTCATTTTCTTTTTTACACCATGTTTTTTCTATTTTCCACATTCCTTTTTTTTAAACAATGAGCTTGTACTACGGTTTTAAACCAGAGGAAAAAAAAAATGAAGTAATAGATTTCTCCTGAGCCAAATTATCTAAAATTACTTTAAAACTTACCTAGGCTGGGGGCGTTCCTTCTGGCCTTGGTGGCTGAGGACAACATTAAAGTGTGCCCACATGCAGTCACACACACATACAGAGACACAAAGACACATACACACCCCTCCACTTTCAAAAAGCAACTGAAATTAGGGGCTGTAGCAATGGCTTACAGTCCAGCCAAGGATCGTGGTTCTCTATATAAGTCTTAATCCTCCATGATCTATGAGGGCCACATGGGGAGTTTAATGACCTGCTCCTGGCCAGGTAGAGGAGCAGTGGATCCCCAGGTCCAGTCTTCCCTGCCCTTGGGCCTGGTCTGCCTTTTGGTCTGTTGCTGGGTTGCTTCTCACCTTCTCCCCACACCCTGGACTAAGGGACCAGCATTTAATGCAGAGTCATTATCATCACCTCTGCTACCTGGTCTCACCTGTACTCTGTATGCCTTCCGGGCTCTGTGTGTGGTTGCCTATGTACCTGCTGGAAATGAGCAAGCTTGTATGCATATATATGTTTGTGCATTTGTGCATGTGTGCACTCATGTTCAGGGAGAAAGATGTGGGATTCTGAAACTAAGATGGCTCCAAAGTGTTCAGTTGGGGCTGGGGTTATGGGCTACCCTGGAGGAGAGGAGACAAAGTGGCTCTGCTTGTGAGACCACAGCTCTTGTGATGAGCAGAGAACTTAGCCTGGGCCCTAAGTTTTTCTATTCCCTGATTTGGGAATGAAGAGTACACTGTCACCTCCCAGACCAGGAAGACAGGAAACCATTCAGGAATGCACTGGAGTTCAATTGCAACCTCCCCGGGATCAATCCTGTTCTCTGACCCAAAGGATCATACAGTACAGATCATACAGTGCTTATCTGTAAGATATCTGGGAAGGATATGAGGGGTTGATTTTTAACAGCTCAGCTCAATATGACTCTAAGATTCTACTGGGAGAAGACAAATAACTTATACTTATTGAGCTCCTTGTGCTAGGGCTGAACTATTCATGCTCATTTTGACTCTATAATTACAGTGGGAGAATAATACTAAGACGCTATTCTCAAGTCCAGTTGTTGCAGACTAACTTGTGTCACACCAAACCTCTTGCCAATAACAGCTAGAAAAGCTAGGGGAAAAAATGTGAAAGACTTGAAGAATCATCAAGGGAGCAAGGACTCGCGGATCAAGATGCTGAGTTCCCAGAGAAAAGGGAAACATGGGGAGGTAAGCCTGAGACTTGCCACCACTTTTCCCCTTGAGGCTTTTCCTGTTCAGAAGGGACAACCTAGAGGCTAAGAAACAGAGATCTTCCAGCAGTATCGGAGGCTGAGGAGAGAGAAATGGAGCTCAGAGCTTGTTAAGGAGAAGAGGCCCTAGTAAATGCTTGGGGTTTACAGGTGGGTTACCCTCTGGGGATAGGAGCAAGCCAGAAACAGACCAGCCAGCCTTTGAATCAGTGCCACCTCTAACTGGATTAAGGTGTTCTGCAAATAGGCAGCTAACTAAAAGATGGGAGGTTCCAGTCCCCCCAGCCGTCTACTTCCCAAAGTCAGCCATGGAAAACCCTATGAAGTACAGTTCTACTCTGACACACATGGGGTTTCATGAGTCGGGATTGACTCAGTGACAACCCTTAACGGTTATTGCCACATAGCCTAGTTGCCCTCTAGAAGCAAAAATTGTTTCAAGCTTTAGCTCACACCAACATCCCCCAGAGGAGTGTATGACTCTAGGGGAGGGGGCCTGAGAATTTGCATTTCTAACCAAGTTCTCAGGTGATGCCAAAGTTGCTCCTTAGTGGACAACACTTTAGAACCACTGCTGTGATAATCACTGGAAGAAGAGGACAAGGTTGTACAAACACCAAGCTAATAAGTGAAAAATAGGCAATAATAAAAGTACTTGATTAATCTAAAAGAAGGCAAGACCAGACGGAAAAAAGAATATAGAACAGGTGATGCAAACCGAAAACAAATGGTGCAATGTTAGACTGAGAGCCAGTTGTCATGGTTGGTAAAGGAGAGGGTCAGCAATAACAAAGGAAACTGCACTAGCCAGAGCAATGGATTCCAGTGAAACAACAACAATGAAGAAGGCAGAGGACGAGGCAACGTTTCATTCCGTCGTCCATTAGGCTGCCACGAGTCGGAGCTGACTCGACGGCACCAAAAAACAACGCATCAGTAACTAGGTTGAATGTAAACAGAATAAAATCGCCCATAAAAAAGAACAAAATCGTCTCATAGTGTATTATTCCACTTACATGAAATTCTAGAAAAGGGCAAAACTATTGTGACAGAAAGCAGATCAGTGGTTGCTAAGGGCAGAGGGGAGGAGGAGGGGACTAATGGAAAGGGAAGTGAGGACACCTGGAGTGGTGGGACTATTCCATATGTTGATTGTGGGGAGGCTATATGACTGTAATCTATTTAACAAAGCTCACTGAACTGGACATTTAAACGTAGTAAATTTTATTATATGGATATTATATCTCAGGTAATTTTTTTGAAAAGAAAATTACAGAGATAGACTGGATTTTTAAAATGATGGCAAAATCTAACCTATATGCTGCTTAAAAGTAATGTACCTCAAATATAAAAATGCAAAAAAGTCAAAAGTGAAAGGATGGAATAAAAACAATATCCCACATTTCTTCAGTTCTTGTTGTGTTCCAAGTACTGTTCTAAATGCTGTGTATTATCTCATTTAGTCCTTACAGTAACCCTAAGAAGTCCGTGCCATTTTATTCCCATTTTACAGCTAAAAACACTGAGGTGTAAGAAAGTTATAAGTGCCCACAGGCACACAGATGATAAATGATGCAGGGATGGCAGAGTGAGAAGTCCTGGCAAATGAAATAAATGGGTTGGTTTGGAACAAGATCCAGCTCTCCAGGACTAGCTGTAGGAATGGGGCCTAGAGAAGGTTTGCTGACTGTAGCAGCTGATGGGCTCTGAAGCACCTGAGAAGAGGCTTCATAACTTCTTTTAAAGAAAAGCCAAAGGATGAAATGACATGTGACCAGGAGTTGGGGCATATCCTCAAGATGAGGCACATCCTTATCAGGACCCCATAAAATAATAATAGTTACTATTTATTGTCCACTGCCTGTCTGTCAGTTTGTCATCTGTGGTGGCTTGTGGTTGCTATGGTGCTGAAAACTGTGACACCAGTATTTCAAATACCTACAGGGTTACTCATGGTGGACAGGTTTCAGTGGAGCTTCTAGACTAAGACAGATAGGAGGAAAGGCCTGGAGATCTATTTGTGAAAATTAGCCAATGGAAGAAACCCTTATGGATCACAGCAGAATATTATCCAATACAGGGCTTGAAGATGAGCCTCCTATGTTGCAAGGCCCTCAAAATAACACAGTGATTGTAACAATGGACTCAAGCACACCCGTGATTATAGAGATGGTGCAGAACCAGGCAACATTTTGTTCTGTCGTACACGAACAACACTTCCTCTAGGCCCCTCACTGGCAGCTGATCTTGGAGAGCTGGATCCTGTTCCGGGCCAATCCATTTATTTCATTTGCCAGTTGCCATGAGTGGGAGCCAACCTGACAGAAACTAGCAACAACAACTATTTACTGTGTCCTCACATGGGCCAGGGGTTACATATACTTGATCTCAAAACTTGACAGCAATTAATAGAGCTGGTTATTATTATTTCCCATTTTTCAGATGAGGAAATGAAGGTTCACATTCTGGTTACCTAGTGCTTCTCTGACAAGAATATACCACAAATGGGATGCTTGAACAAACAGGAGTTTATTCTCTCATAGTTTGGAGGCTTTAAGTCCAAGTTCACTCTGCCTCTTGCTCCCAGCCCACTCAAGCTAGAGGTATCTCTTCACTCAGGCAGCTACTGGCTGCTGAGGCTAACAAGCCCAAGGTCGGCAAATAAAATGGCACATTCCCGATGCTACCAAAACACACAGCAGGCCATTAATACAAGTCCATTATAAATCCCAAGGTCGGCAGAGCATGGCAGGCTGCTGAACAACGACATGACTACATGCAGGGTCTAAGCGTGCCATAAACTAGAGACTATCCCCAAGGCTTCTCCTTATATACATGGAAGCAGACCATATCCCAAAGGCAGCTACTCAGCTGCTTGTGGTAGATCCCACCATGGAGTTGATTGCCACTCTCATCATAGGGAATAACTACCACCAGCTGCCTAGCCACTCAACCAGGCCCAGCCAAGTTGACACACAAATTTAACTACCACAGTTCGGAAATGTGAAGGAACTCGCCCTAGATTACACAGTGACAGAAACTGGATTTGAACCCAAGTTTGAGTGAGTTCAAAGCCTGGGTTCTCATTCATTATACCTTTCAGAGTGTTCCTGTTATGTAGAGAGTCCTGATAAATGGTGATGAGGATGAGAGTGGTGAGGTCTTGGTCTTGAATACGTTTAGTACCAGAGACCTTAGCGAAGGGGATGAGAAATGGGAGCCTTAAGGAAAGATGAAAAGACCCAGGATGATTCAGCAGCATAGGGGTGGCCGCCTAGGTAATCTTCAGGTCTGGATTCAAAAAAGAGCCGCTGTGAGAAAGCTGAACTACTGACCACTATCTCTAAATGCAACAAGAGAGATTGCTTTTAAAGTGGAAGATAAAAGCCAGAACTTCTTAGCAGGGCAGAAGATTAAAAATAAATGATCACAATCTAGGGAAAATGTGAAATCTTTAAGAATAGACCATTTTCTAGTCAGATAATGTATCAACTGTTCTGCAAACTGTGAAGTGCTGTGATTATGGTGGTTGATTTTAGATGGCTTGGGGCTGGGTTTGATTTCTGGCCTGCAAGCAAGCTGAACCAGCTTGGGGTCATTGACTGCAGATTGCCACATCTGACAGTGAAGGGAGGAAGAGCCAGGGGTGGGGAGGGGGGTGAGGCTGGCAGAGTACAGGGAAAATGAGGGACTTGACTTTCTTTGACCGAGTCCTGGTGGCACAGTAGTTAAAGGCTCAGACGCTAACTGAAGGTCGGCAGTTTGAACCCACCAGCTGCTCTGCAGGAGAAAGCTGTGGCAGTTTGCTTTCATAAAGATTACAGCCTTTGAAACCCTATTGAGTAATTCTACTCTGTCCTATTGGGTCTCTGTGAGTCAGAATTGACTCAATGGCAATGGGTTTGGTAACAGGTTTTGACTTTATTTGCTCCAGTTTGTCTCCTTAGGAACCTCACGCAAGTGATTATTCTTTCTCTCACCTTTGTCTTAAACTGCTCTTAACTCCGGATCCTTCTTAACACTACTCAAATGTATTATAGTCTCCCTCAGTGAAAAAATAAAAATATTTGTGATGAATGTAAAACCTGGCCACATAAACTTTGTTTAGGGCTTGTTAAAGAGAAGGTGTCCCAGTAAACACACCAGGGTTTTCAATTGGGACCATTTAAACTCCTCCCATCAAGAGGTGGTGTCTACATTTGTGTGAGAGTTCCAAAATTTGATTTCCCTTGCTACTGTCAAACCCTTAGACAGGCTTAAGCATATAACAAAGGAAACCTTTTTCTCTGTGGTCAAATTGAAGATATGGAAAGAATATTCCTAAGGGAGGGTGTGGACACAAGACCCTTATCAGAATGCTTTAAGATAATTACCTTATGACCATCTTGTCAAACTCCTCTAATCATATGTTTAAACTAGTCAGTCCAAATAGTCCACATTCATTTTTCCAACCAATCATTTTAAAGTCTCTGCTTCAAGTTTTCTGCCTCTGGCTTTCCTGATCTTGCAATGTCCAATCAGAATGTTTTATCTGTAGTTCTTGATTTTACCTCATAAATATGCCTCTGCTACTCCACCATTTTGGAGCATTTCATTTCACATTGTGAGATCAGACATGTCCCTGGTTTGAACTGTCTCGAACCTTTAGTAAATCTCTTTGCTTTTATTTTAATAGACTGTGTGCTCTTACTTGTTGACATTTTCTGGTGTCAGGAGTGGGATTCAAAGGCAGCCCCCAGGACATCAAGGATGCAGAGTTCATTCCTAAAGCACTAGCCCATTGAAGCTCATTCATCTCTACAAAGTCTTGGGAGTGGTCCCAAGTAAAGATCTCTCAAATCAAGCTCTACTTCTTTGTGTTGAGTTCTTCAAAATTCATTGTTGGCCTTCTCTTCTAGCTTGCTGCAAGTATTTTGATGGGTTCAATGCCAGATTCAGTTTGGTGTAGCTATTACCATGATATTCCCAAGTCTAAGAAATACAGAATTTGGGAGGGTCAGGGTCTCAGCCCATAGACATAGATAGATATAGTTTAAACTATCTGTTTTTATCTACTGCACTTTCAGGTTTTCTAGCATGTGTAATTCACCATTTCAGTAAGACAGAGAATGTCAGTTCTAAGGACTCAGCAGAACTGCACTTGGGCACAGAGATTGCTCATATGAACAAATGTTTTATCCTTCATATCTGCCTGTTTCTGCAGTGATGGCATGACTTTACTAAGGACAGTTTAGAATATCAATGGCCCATTTAGGATTCTTTTGACAAACTGTTTTTCTGTGCAGTCAATTACAAAAAAAAAAAAAAAAAAAAGGCTCTTAAATTCAGCAAATACAATGTTGTTGTTAGGTGCCATTGAGTCAGCTCTGACTCATAGCAACCCTATGTACAACAGAATGAAACACTGCCCAGTCCTGTGCCAGCCTCACAATCTTTGCTATTTCTGAGCCCATTGTGGCAGCCACTGTGTCAATCCATCTCATTGAGGGTCTTCTCCTTTTTCACTGACCCTCCACTTTACCAAGTATGATATCCTTCTCCAAGGAATGATCCCTTCTGACAACATGACAACCAAAGCAGTTGAGATGAAGTCTGGCCATTCTCGTTTCCAAGGAGCATTCCAGCTGCACTTCTTCCAGGTCAGATTTGTTTGTTCTTCTGGAAGTCCATGGTACTTTCGGTATTCTTCACCAACACTGCAACTCAAAAGCATCAACTCTTCTTTGGTCTTCCTTTTTGCTTGTCCAACTTTCACATGCATATGTGGCTATTGAAAACAACATGGCTTGGGTTAGGCGTACCTTAGTCTTCAGAGACATATTTTCTCTTCAGCACTTTAAAGAGGTCTTTTGCAGCAGATTTGGTGGTGTAGAGCCTAAGGCATTTGACTGCTAACCAGAAGGTTGGTGGTTCAAACCCACCAGCCACTCTATGGAAGGAAGACTGGGCAATCTACTTCCATAAGGATTTACTGCCTCAGAAACTCAAAGGAGGTCGCCATGAGTCAGAATCAACTTGATGGCAGTGAGATTGGTGGTCCCCCCACCCCAGTGCAATATGTCTTTTGATTTCTTGACTGCTGCTTCCACTGGTGTTGATTGTGGAATCAAGTAACGTGAAATCTTTGACAACTTCAATCTCTCCATTTGTTGTGATGCTGCTTACTGGTCCAATTGTGAGGATTTTTATTTTCTTTATGTTGAGGTATAATCCATACTACAGATTGTAGTCTTTAATCTTCATCAGTAAGTGTTTCAAGCATCTTCACTTTCAGCAAGCAATGGTGTGTCATCTGCATATTGCAGGTTGTTTATAACTGTTCTCCATATAGTCTTTGTTGTTGTTGTTGTTATGTGCTGTCAAGTCAGCTCTGACTCATAGCGACCCCTCCTTGGGTTTCCGAGGCAGTATCACTACAGAAGTAGGATTGCCCA
>NW_006921666.1:7828010-7839493 GCF_000298275.1 Orycteropus afer afer | reverse complement strand
GGCATTCCTACTTCCGTAGTGATACTGCCTCGGAAACCCAAGGAGGGGTCACTATGAGTCGGGGCCGACTCGATGGCAAAACAACAACAACATG
Source organism: Orycteropus afer afer (assembly GCF_000298275.1). NCBI lineage: Eukaryota > Metazoa > Chordata > Mammalia > Tubulidentata > Orycteropodidae > Orycteropus > Orycteropus afer. The sequence goes on along the minus strand of NW_006921666.1, from coordinate 7,839,399 downwards.
ATATTAATAATATTGGTCGATAATTTCCACATTCTCTGGGATCACCTTTGTTTGGAATGGGTACAAATATGGATCTCTTCCAGTCAGTTGGCCAAATTCCTTGGCATTGATAACTAAGTACCTCCAGTGCAGCATTCGTTTGTTGAAACATCTCAGTGGGTATCCTGTCAGTTCCTGGAGGCTTGTTTTTCACCAGTTTCTTCAGTGCAGCTTCCACTTCTTCCCTCAACATCATTGGTTCTTGATCATATGCCACCTCCTGAAATGGATGAACATTGACCAGTTCTTTTTGGGACAATGAGTCTGTGTATTCCTTCCTTCTTCTTTTGATGTTTCCTGCATCTGTGTTTTGCCCAGAGAATCTTTCAATATTGCAACTCGAAGCCTGAATTTTTTTCTTCAGTTCTTTCAGTTTGAGAAATGCCAAGCATGTTTTTCCCTTTTGGATTTCTAACTCCAGGTATTTGTACATTTCATTATAATAATTGACTTTGTCTTCTCAAGTTGCTCTTTGAGATTTTCTGTTCAGCTCTTTCTTCTTGTCATTTCTTCCATTTGCTTTAGTTACTCTCCATTCAAGAGCAAGTATCAGAATCTTTTCTGACATCCATTTTGATGTTTTCTTCCTTTCCTGTCTTTTTAATGACTTTTTGCTTTCTTCATACATGATGTTCTTGATGTCATCCCACAATTCATCTGTTTTTGGTCATTGGTGTTCAATGCTTCAAATCTATTCTTTAGGTGGCCTTGAAATTCTGGTAGGATATAATCAAGGCCATAATTTGGCTCTCATAGGCTTGTTCAAGTTTTCTTCAGCTTCAAGTTGAACATGCATATGAGCAGTTGATGGTCTGTTTCACAGTCAGCTCCTGGCCTTGTTTTTGCTGAAGATATTGAGCTTCTCCAACACCTATTTCCACAGATGTAGTCTATCTGCTTTTTGGGTGTTCCATCTGGTGAAGTCTATGTGTACAGCTACCATTTATGTTGTTGAAAGAAGATATTTGCAATGAGCAAGTCATTGGTCTTGCAAAATTCTATCATGTGATCTCCAGCATCATTTCTATAACCAAGGCCATATTTTCCAACCACTGGTAATTTCTTCTTTGTTTCTGACTTTTGCATTCCAAATAATCAACACATCTTGATTGCATGTTTGGTCAATTTTAGACTGCAGAAGTTGGTAAAAATCTTCAATTTCTTCATCTTTGGCTTTGGTGGTTGGTGTGTAAATTTGAATAATAGTAGTATCAACTGGTCTTCCTTGTAGGCATATGAATATTATCCTATCACTGACAGCATTGTACTTCAAGATAGATCTTGAAACATTCTTTGTGATGATGAATGCCACACCATTCCTCTTCACTTTGCATTCTTGGCATAGTAGATCATATGGTTGCCTGATTCAAAACAGCCAAAACTAGTCCATTTCAGCTCACTAATGCCTAAGATATTGATCTTTATGCATTCCATTTCATTTTTGACCACTTCCAATTTTCCTTGTTATGTGCCATCGAGTCGGACCTGACTCATAGTGACCCCTCCTTGGGTTTCCAAGGCGGTATCACTACAGAAGTAGATTGCCCAACCTTCCTTCTGAGGAGTGGCTGGTGGGTTTGAACCGCCAGCCTTCTGGTTAGCAGTGAAGTGCCTTAGGCATTATGTTACCAGAGCTCCTCCAATTTTCCTAGATTCATATTTTGTACATTCCATGTTCAGATCATTGAGTGTGCATTTATTGTTATTAATTGGCCTTTGGTCACTGCTTTTTCTGTGTCCCAAAGTTTTAGTACATTGTTTTCATTCTCATTTGATTCAAGGATTTTTTTAATTTCTTCTATTATCATGTTTCTTCTATTGTCATATTTAAGGAGGCTATTATTCAGTTTCCATGTTTGCTCTTTTTCCATTGATCTTACTATTGTTGATTTCTAATTTTACAGCATTGTGATCTGAGAAGATGTTTTGCAGTATTTCAATGTTTTTAAATTTATTAAGGCTTGCTTTGTGGCCTAACATAGGGTCTATCCTACAGAATGTTCCATGTGCATTGCAAAAGAATGTATATTGTGCTGTTGTTGGGTAAAGTGCTCTGTAATTCTATGAGGTCAAGTTGGTGGATTGTATTGCTTAGTTCTTCTGCATCTTTTCAGTTCTGTCTCTCATTGAAAGTGGTGTGTGGAAGTCTCCTACTATGACTGTGGAGTCATCATTTGTCTTTTCAATTCTGTCAAAGTCTGGTTTATGTATTTTGGGGCTTTTTCATTGAGTACATAGATATTTATTATGGTTATGTCCACTTGTTCAATTGATCCTTTAATCATTATATAATGTCCTTCCTTTTCTCTGGTGGTTTTTGTCTTAAAGCCAATTTATCAGAAATTAATATTGCACTCATGCTCTTTTTTGATTGCCATTTGTTTGACATATCTTTGTCCAACTTTGATTTTTAGTCTATTTTTGTCTTTGTCTCTAAGGTGTGTCTCTTGTAGACAGCATATTGATGGGTTGTATTTTCTTACCCAGGCTGCAACTCTCTGTCTCTTGAGTGGTGCCTTTAATCCGTTTACATTCAGTGTAATTATTGACAAGTATGAATTTGTTGTTGTCATTTGGTTATGTGTTTTTTCATGCTGTTGCTGATTTCTTTGTTCCATATAATTTTCAGGGAGCTCTGGTAGCATAGTGCCTAAGGCACTTGGCTGCTAACCAGAAGGCTGGCAGTTCAAACCCACCAGCCACTCCTTGGAAGGAAGGTTGGGCAATCTACTTCCATAATGATACTGCCTCAGAAACCCAAGGAGGGGTCACTATGAGTTGCGTTTGACTCAATGGTAAATAACAGCAACAACATATAATTTTCTGTGCTGAGCTCATTTTGCTTATGAATTGTGTTATCATTCCCTTCATTGTTATTGTTTTAGTATTTGCTAAATATTTGTACTGGTACTCTTTTTCACTTTGATGTGAAGGTTTATCATTTTTCTTTGAGGTCACCCTGTGATTTATAATTTTCTTCCCAAGTTCGGAATAGTCTGTTCTATCTTGCAATTGTCTTGACTTCCTCACCATTTAGAAGTTCTGTAACTACCCTATTCCCTCCCCCCCTTTTTGGTTTGTGGTTGTCCTCATTTGCCAATTGATGTCTCTGATTCCGTGTTACAGTCTTATAAGCTTATTTCACGTTGGATACTTTTATAACTGGGTTGATTTCTGGGTTATGTCTTCATGTGTGTTACTGGTGGTTGTTTGCTATTATTGGTCTCTGTCCATCAGACTGCCTTTAGCATCTCTTGTAAGGTTGGTCTGGTTTTAACAAAGTCCCTTAATTTCTGCTTATCTGGAAATGCCCTAATTTCACTATCATATTTGAGGTACAGTTTTGAAGGGTATATAATTCTTGGTTGGAAATTTTTCTCTTTCAGGGTTTTATATATACCATCCCATTTCCTTCTTGCAGGCATGGCTTCTACTGAGAAATCTGATCTCAATTGTATTGGATGCCCTTTGTTGGCAACTTTTCATTTTTCCTGTGCTACTTTCAGGATTCTTTCTTTGTCTTTGGTTTTGGTGAGTTTGATGATGATATGTCTTGGTGATTTTCTTTTGGGGTCTATTCTGTTTGGGTTTTGTTGGATTTCTTGAATGGATATATTCTCATTTTTCATCATACCAGGGAAATTCTCTTCCAACAAATCTTTAACAGTTTTCTCTGTGGTTTTATTTGTCTCTTCCTGTTCTGGAATTCTGATTACATGTAGGTTATTCCTCTTGATGGTATCCTACATGAATCTTAGGCTTTCTTCATTTTGTTGTGATTTTTTTTTTTTCTGATTGATCTCTTTCCAAAGAAGTATTGAGATATTAGTCTTCAATCTCACTAATTCTGTCTTTCATTGATTTGATTCTGTTCCTTTGCCCTTCAATGTTTTATCTACGTCTGAAAATTTAGTATTATTCTTCTGGTTTCTATCTGTAGATTTTGTATCATTTCTAATTTTTCATTAATTTTGTCATTTTATTCTTGTATTGTTATCCAAAATTGTTCTAGTAACAGTAATAGGTTTTTGTCTGCATTTTCCTTAATTTTGCCAGTGTTTTCTTTGATCTGTCTCTCCCTCTGTTGAAGGTACCTAAATATAATTCTTTTGAATTCCATATCAGGGAGTTCCAGTGTTGCTTCTTCCTCCAGGATGTGTTCTGGGTCTGTATCTTGGTCCCTTATTTCTATTGTTTTATCTTGCTTCTTTGTGTGAACTGTGATGGTCTGTTGTTTCTGACACATTGTGACACTGTTGTATTTATATTTAATTGGTGATTGTATGTTGGCATGATTCACTCAAGATTTTTGTTTTCTTTGGAAGTACCTGAGTAAGCAGGGTACTGTGCTCCTCTGTGTGCAAGTTAGCAGCACTTATGTACTCTTCACCTGTCTCCTGGAGGGTGTGATAAGAATGGGTGCACAGATCTCTGTTATCAGAGAGATCTCTGCTCTGTTAAGAGCAGTTAAGGGTGAGTCAGGCTCGTATTGGCTGTCATGTATCATTGGCCAGTGCAGAAGCAAGTGGTGGCCCTCACTTAGTAGGTGGGGCTGCAGGAAGTGTGGGTATGTTTGGGTCATATGGGCAAGGTTGCTGTCTCCCACTCAGTCAGACAAAAACAATTAAAAAAAAAATCACAAAAGTAAAAGCAAGGCAAAAAACACACACTGCATAAACACACAGGAACAATCACCAAAAAGAGAAGGGAGAGGTGCAGAGAGGAAAAAATAAATTAGATGGAATATTTAAAGAAATACTTTAAAAAGACAAAAGAAATATAAATGGAAAAAGAGAGAGCGAGAGAGAGAGAAAACCCCACAACAATCCATGGTATCTGGGTAGGGAGGAATAAGATAAATGAGCTAGAATAAGAGAATAATGAAAAACAAAAGAAATGGGAAAAATGCAAAAAGAAAAACAAGGGAAGGGAAGAACCACAAGAAAGAAAAAAATGGGACCCAGGAAAAGGGGAGAGAAAAAAAGCCCAAAACTAGAGCCTGGGAAGGGAAAAAGAAGGAATAAAAATTAAAAGGAAGAAAAAGAAAAAAGAGAATACTTTTAAAACAAAACAAAACAACAACAACAACAACAAACAAACAAAAAAATCTGGGGAGTGGGATGGGCAGGGCAGGGCACCCAGCCTCTGTTAGACCATACAGACTGGGATGGAATTCCTGTCAGCCCTGAGGGTGGGTAGGGGTGAGGGATGACCACACCTCCATTCACCAAGAGGGTGAGGCATATAAGAGTAACAAGAGGAATATTGCACCTTTCCAGTCATCAGCCTCTGGTATGTCCATGCTGTTCTCAGCAAGCAGAGCCTATTCTTAGATCCCTGGAATCTGAACGGGAATGCTGTTGTTTTAAATATTCAAGATGGCTGCCACTTGTGAACAATCAAAATGGCTGTGTCTTCCAGACAGCTAAAAGTCCATAGCTCAGTTTGTCTCCTTCTTTGCTATCTCCCTCTTCAGTCATTAGCCACCAGAGCAGTCATTCACACAGTCCCTGGCAAACAGAGCCGACCTCTAGGTTAATTCTCAGGTCCCAACGCCACCTGGAAACACTCAAACTGTCCATATCTTCAGGATAGCTGATAGTCCGCAGCTCTGTTTGTCCCTTTATTCACTGTTTTCATTCATGTTATTCTACTAGTTGGTGTTTATCCTTCCTTTCAAAGCTCAGGGCCCCAGGATTGTCTTCTGTATCCATGTCAATTGGTTTCACTTTTCTTTGTTGAAGAGGGTCTATGTAGCTTGTCTGCCTATTCCACCATCTTACCATAAGTCTCCAGGTTCTGATTATTAATGGGTGTTTGCAGCTGTTTCTTTCCATTTTGAGTCATGCCGCATCAGCAAATGGAGGTCCTGAAAGCTTTACTCCATCCACTTCATTAAGATTGACTCTACATTGAGTCAACCTCAAGGTTTTGAGAAAAACAAAATGTTTTGAGAAAACAAAAATCCTCACAACTGGACCTATAAGCAGCATTATAATAAATGGAGAAAAGATTGAAATTGTCAAAGACTTTACATTGCTTGGTTCTATAATCAACACCATTGGAAACAGCAGCCAGGACATCAGACAATGTATAGCACTGGGCAAATCAGCTGCAAAGGTCCTCTTTCAAGTGCTGAAAAGCAAAGATATCTCCTTGAGGACTAAGGTGCACCTGACACAGCCATGGTATTTTCAATCACCTCATATGCATGTGAGAGCTGGATAATGAATAAGGAAGATCAAAGAAGAATTGATGCTTTTGAACTGTGGTGCTGGCAAAGAATGCTTCATGTACTGTGGACTGCTAAAAGAACTAACAGGTCTGTCCTGGAGGAAGTGCAGCCGGAATGCTCCTTGGAAGTGAGAATGTCCAGACTTCGTCTCACGTACTTTGGTCATGTTGTCAGAAGGGACCATTCCCTGGAGAAGGATGCCGTGCTTGGTAAGGTGGAGGGTCCATGAAAGAGGGGAAGGCCCTCAATGAGAGGGATTGACATGGTGGCAGAGATGATAGGCTCAAGTATAGCAAGAATCATGGATCTGGCTCAGGACTGGGCAGTGTTTTGTTCTGCTGTGCACAGGGTCACTATGAGTCAAAGACAACTTGACGGCACCTAACAATGACAACTACATTGATGAGGCAGCTTTTCCCCAGTCAAATTTGAGTGCCTTCCAACCTGAGAGGCTCATCTTCCAGCACTGTATTGGACAAAGTTTCAATGACTCATAAAGTTTTCCAGTGTTAGATCAGACAGTGTTTCACTGCGGTTCATAAGGTTTTCACTGGCCAATTCTTTGAGAAGTGGATGGCCCCTTCCTTCTTCCAAGTCTGTCTTAATCTAGAAGCTCCACTGAAACCTATCCACTATGGGTGACTCTGCTGGTATCTGAAATACTGGTGGCATAGCCTCCAGCCTCATAGCAACACTCAAGCCACCACAGTATGACAACTGACAGATGAGTGGTGGAGCAAGTACAAATGGGATGCTTATTTTGAGTGGTACATGGAAGCCTCTAAGAAACATCAAGAAAGCTGGCTAGCTTCAATGCAAAATACTATTTCTAAAGTGACTAAAAGACTAAAGGAGTTAGAATGCCAGGTGCCTACCCCCTTTCCCTCTGCTCCTCAGCTGGCTATATCCTCTCTGTATCCCTCTCTATCTTTTTACTCCTCTACTATCACCCTCTCAGAACTTTTCTTCCATGGAGAGAGATGAGGTGGTCTGCTTCCATAAAGATGTACAGCTTTAAAAACCCTACAGGGCAGTTCTACTCTATCATAAAGGGTTGCTATGAGTCAGAATTGGCTTGATGGCAGTGGGTTTCTTTCTTTTTCTTTTTTCTTTTTTTAAGATACAAGTAAGATAGCTGATGATTTGCTCTGAGAAGCCTAGCAAAAAGGGAAGGATTTACTTGACACCCTTAGTAAAGCCTTTCCCCCTATAATAGACTGGTCAAAAATCCATTCTTGCATACAGAATAACGATGAGAGCATTAATGATTACCAAAATCAGCTCCTTCAGAGATTTACTGAATATTCTCAGCTTGACCCTTTCTCCCCAGGGACATCAGGAGTTTTTAATGCAGCCTTTGTGTCTGGCCTTAACCCCGAACTTTCAGCCTTAGTAAAAAGGCATCAACTAGATTGGAAGGCCACCCTAATGGCTGAGCTGACTGGTTTAGCTCACAACCTTGCAACCTGAGAAATTATACAAACTGCCAAGACTAACAAATTGATTGTTTTACAATTACAGCAATTACTGTCTCCTAATCAAGAGATTTAAGTCCTTTGGAAACACTAACCTGGTATTTGCTAATATTGTAAAACATCTGGGCCTTTTAAGAAGGATTGTATAAAGTTAAAGAATAAAATGGGCAACATACCATTAGACAAAACTCAATCTAAGTCAGAATGAAGGGGCTCTGAGGAAAAAACAGGGGTTTTTCCTATAGTGGCTTTAAATCCTCAAGGAGAAACAATTATTCAAATTAATAGAGGATCTTGTAACTTTTTCATTGACATTGGTGCCACCCTGTCCACCATTGACCCCACATGTTAACAGAAGTCTCTGACCTGGAGTACAAAAACCTCTAAAGATGTGGGGGTTGTTAATCAAGAGCAAACTCTAACCCACACTAGCCCATTCCCATATTTTTCAATCCTATGGAAGATCTACATCCTTCCTACTTAGTCATGATACTGCAGTTAATTTAATAGGACAAAACTTATTAGCTAAATGGAATTGTCATACACAATTTAATGAAAAAGGGGAAATATTATTAGAACACCCTGACAGTCACCAAGAAATTGAGGGAACCTCATAGGAGGAGGTGTTTTTTTTTGTTTCCCTAAGCTTTTATTTTCCCCTACAGAAAGGAACTCCTCTGCTCCTTTCATTCTTTTAGATGGTCTCTCTTCAGTATCAGAAGCTCTATGTGCCACAACTTACACAGATGTTGGCTGGGTGCTGTCAGTAGATTCCATTGTAATTCACATCAATATCTCCAAATCTTTACCTAAAACCCCCTAGTACCTTTTAAATTGAAAGGCAATAGTTTCATTCCCCATTCGCCATGTTGCCTTTCAACATGGGTAATGAAACTAAATGTACGCATGACATTGAATGTAAAACAAGCTCTTTAAAAAGAAAGAAAGAAAGGCAATAGAAAGACTTACTCCAATAATGCAGAATTTTCTTGCTTAAAGTTTAATCATTCCCTGCACTATCCTGTGAAATGCTCATGTCTTCCCTGTTAGGAAGCCAAATAATTGCATCTGGAGCTTTATACAGGATCTATGTGCCATTAACCTCATTGTGATTCCTAATCCACATCTGCTCCTTTCTAATATACCCCTTGAAACCTCTAACTTTACAGTGGTTGATATTTCCCATGCATTTTTTAGTATTCTTGTACATCCTAATAGTCAATATTTGTTTGATTTTATTTAGGGGAAACGGGAACCAGTAATATACTTAGATTGTGATGCCTCAAGGCTTCACTGAGTCCCTCCCTTATTTTTCTCAGATGTTACATGCAGGCATATAACCTTTAGAATTTGCCCATAGATCCACTTTATCACAATATGTTGCTGATTTATTTACTGGTCTAAATCTCAACAAATTTACCTTAAAGATAACATTCTTTTATTTATTTATTTTTCCTTCACCAGGTTAATGTGTGTCTGTCTTCTAGTTAGTGGTCTATGCTCCCTTTCCTACCCACCCCCGCTAACCATCAAAGAATATTTCTTTTTGTGTGAAACACTTTTCTTGAGATTTTACAATAAACTCATTGCCGTTGAGTTAGACCCGACTCATACGGACCCCCTCCTTGGGTTTCTGAGGCAGTATCACTGTGGAAGTAGATTACCCAATCTTCCTTCTGAGGAGTGCTGGTGGGTTTGAACTGCCAGACTTCTGGTTAGCAGTCACAGTACCTTAGGCACTATGCCACCATGTTGTTGTTGTTGTTGTTATTTGCTGTTGAGTCGGCCCTGACTCATAGTGACCCCTCCTTGGGTTTCCGAGGCAGTATCACTACGGAAGAAGGATTGCCCAACCTTCCTTCCGAGGAGTGGCTGGTGGGTTTGAACCGCCAGCCTTCTGGTTAGCAGTCAAGTGCCTTAGGCACTATGCTACCAGAGCTCCTATGCCACCATAGTGGTCTCATATAATATTTGTCCTCTTGTGACAGACTAACTTCACTCAGCATGATGACCTCGAAGTCAATCCATGTTGTGAGATGTAGCAGATTCATCATTGTTCTTTAATATTATACAGCATTCCATTGTGTGTATGTACCATAGTTTGTTGATTCCATTCTTCTGTTGATGGGCATTTAGGTTGTTTCTATCTTTTTCCCAAAGACTATGTTCTTATGTTAGAACATTTGGCTGATATGGGCACAAAACCTCTGGACAGATATTGCAACTGGCCAGCCATCAATGAAATATTTATGACATATAATATTAACAAAGTAGATCACCACTGACCCCAAAAGAAAATAAACTATCTTAGTTTTCCCTGTCCTCAGCAAGCACACACACACACAAAGAAGATTTTAAAGGACTTTGTGGATATTGTAGAACTTGGATCCCAAAATTTTATTTGCTGGCCCAACCATTGTATCAATACCTAAGGCTTCAGAGCCTGACTTCTTTCAAGTTTCAGAGTATGGCACAAAGGCTATACTGACATTAAAGGAATCTTTAACTAACACTCCAGCTTTAAGATTCCCTAATAACCATTTAGAATTTTCATTTTTCACTCATGAAGTGTCTGGTCATCCTTTAGGGGTCCTCATGCAGAAACATGGAGGACAACAAAGACCAGTTGGGTACCATAGCCTCCAACTAGATTTAGTCACCAGAGGTTACCCTTCTTGCCTCACAGTAGTTGCTGCCATGGCCAGACTAGTGTAAGCAACAGCAGATAAATTTTAGGAAACTTCCTGGATATTTATGTTCCTCATGCAGTGTCCACCATTCTAAACTCCACTTTAACACAGCATTTCTCACCTAGCCGGACAACTTTAATGAGTCTTCCCCCTGGCTACCTGTAACATTCATCTATATACAGTAGTGAGCTTAAACCCAGCCACCCTTTTACCCATTCCAGATAATAGCAATCACCTCCTACATGATTGCTTACACTTAATTGAACAACTTCTATCTCCTAGAAAGGATTTGAAGGAAATGCCTGTTTTAAACTCTGATTTAGTTGTATTTATGAATGGATCATATTAAAGACTTGACCCCAACCATTCCCATTACCAAGCAGGCTACAATGCTATTACCTCTACAGAAATTCTTGAAAGCAGTTTCCTTTCTGAAGTCAGTTCAACAGGCTGAACTGATGACACTCGCAGAGACTTGCAAACTGGATTCTAGGTGGTCAGTAAATCTTTGCACTGACTTGAGGTGTACTTTCTGGGTGGTTCATGATTTTGTTATGCTATGGAAACAGAAGGGGTTCCTAATATCCTTTGGGACCGTAACGGAAAATGTCCCCTTAGTGGTAGATCTCTTAGAAGTCTTTTTGCTCCCCTCTAATATTGCTATCATCAAAATAGAAGCCCACCAGCCTAAGGGAATACCTCATACAGAGGAGATTAAAGGAAATACTTCAGCAGATAAAGCAGCTAAACAGGCTGCCTCCAAAATCCTCTTTATCCCTATAGTAACTAAAGGAATTCTCATACATGATCATGAAAACTCAGATGATGATGAAAAGGGAGAATATAAGGACATCCATGCTCTGGTAGCATAGTGGCTAAGACACTTGCCTGCTAACCAGACGGCTGGCGGTTCAAACCCACCAGCCACTCCTCGGAAGGAAGGTTGGGCA
>NW_006921666.1:7816167-7821400 GCF_000298275.1 Orycteropus afer afer | reverse complement strand
CAGCCACTCCTCGGAAGGAAGGTTGGGCAATCCTACTTCCGTAGTGATACTGCCTTGGAAACCCAAGGAGGGCTCGCTATGAGTCGGGTTTGACTCAACGGCACATAACAACAACAACAACATGGACAAAATATTGAATGATGCAGGAAAATATTGAATGATGCAACAAAAGAAGATGGAAGGAATACACAGAGTCACTGTCCCAAAAAAAAAAACTGGTCAATATTCATCCATTTCAGGAGGTGGCATATGATCAAGAATCAATGATGCTGAAGGAAGAAGTCAAAGCTACACTGAAAGAAGTGGCAAAAAACAAGGCTCCAGGAATTGACAGGATACCCATTGAGATATTTCAACAAATGGATGCTGCATTGGAGGCACGCACTTGGCTATGCCAGGAGATTTGGAAGACAGCTACCTAGCCAACTGACTGGAAGAGATCCATGTGTGTACCCATTCCAAACAAAGGTGATCCCACAAAATGTGGAAATTATCGAAAAATATCATTAATATCACATGCAAGTAAAATCTTACTGAAAATAATTGAAAAATGGTTGCAACAGTATATTGACAGAGAACTTCCAGAAATGCAAGCTGGATTCAGAAGAGGACATGAAATGAGGAAATCATTGCTGATGGCAGATGGATCTTGGCTCAAAGCAAAGAATACCAGAAACATGTTTACTTATATTTTATTGACTAGTAAAATCATTCAATTGTGTGGATCATAACGAATTGTGGTTAACATTGAGAAGAATGGGAATTCCAGAACATTTAATTGTACCCATGAGGAACCTGTACATAGACTAGGAGGCTGTTGTTCAAACAGAACAAGGGGACACTGCATGGTTTAAAATCAGGAAGGGAGTGCGTCAGGGTTGTATCCTCTCACCATACTGATTCAATCTCTATACTGAGCAGATAATCTGAGAAGCTGGACTATATGAAGAAGAACATGGCATCAGGATTGGAAGAAGAATCATTAACAACCTGCAATACGCTTATGACACAATTTTGCTTGCTAAGAGTGAGGATGACTTGAAACAATTAGTGATGAATATTGAAGAATATAGTCTGCAGTATGAATTACACCTCAATATAAAGAAAACAAAAATCCTCACAACTGGACCACTAAGCAGCATCACGATAAATGGAGAAAAATTGAAGTTGCCAATGACTTCATATTACTTGGTACTACAATCAACACCAATGAAAGCAGCAGTCAAGATATCAGATGATGTATAGCACTGGGCAAGCTGGCTGCAAGGGACCTCTTTCAGGTGCTGAAGAGCAAAGATGTCTCCTTGAGGACTAAAGTGTGCCTGACACAAGCCATGGTATTTTCAATCACCTCATATGCATGTGACAGTTGAACAATGAATAATGAAGACTGAAGAAGTTTCAATGCTTTTGAGTTGTGGTGCTGCAGAAGAATACTGAAAATAGCATGGACTGCTAAAATAACTAACAAATCTGTCCTGGAAGAAGTGCAGCCAGAATACTCCTTGGAAGAGAGAATGGCCAGACTTCGCCTCACCTACTTTGGTCATGTTGTAAGAAGAGACCATTCCCTGGAGAAGGATATCATGCTTGGTAAATTGGAAGGTCAACGAAAGAGGGGAAAGCCCTCAACAAGATGGATTGACACAGTGATTATAATGATGGGCTAAGGTATAGTTGGGATCATGGAGCTGGTAGAGGACCAGGCAGTGTTTTGTTCTGTTGTACATAGGGTGACAATGAATCAGAGACAACTTGACGGCACCTACCAACAACAACAGCAAAATTCCAAAATCATTCAAGTTACAGAATACATCTTCTTCTTCTTCTTTTTAAATGAATTTATATCTTCAGAGTGATATACAATGACATTCCATCCATACAACAAGAACAGGCTGCTATGAAAAAGGAGCAATCAGAGAACATGAAAGAGTTTTAGAAATTGAAAATAATTACCTAAATTCTCCAAAATTCACCAGAGAGATTGGATTATAGAATGGACATAGTTGAAGACTAATTTTTAAGATAAAATAAAAAGTTAATGTCATTTTACAAAATATAGGGCAAAAAACAAAAGATGGAACATATGAAAGAAAGTAAAGAGACATGGAGGAGAGTCTTAGGATGCCCATCTACTAGGAGTTTCAGAAAGACACAACAGACAGCCTGGGGAGAAACATATAACAATTAAGGAGTTAGAAGCAGAAAGTGTTTCCTCAGCTGGAAAGAGAGAGAGAGAGAGAGAGAGAGAGTATTTAGACTGAAAAAAACATACCAAGATACCAAGTGTCAAGCTGGGGGGGAAAAAAAAGACACACACACACACACACACACACACAATACAACCAGAAGAGCAGGGTGGGAAGGAGAATTGGACGAGTTTGCTTTTGAAGTGCCTTTACTATACTAAGGAGCTTTGGTGGCGTAGTGCTTAAGGCTTTTGACTCCTAACCAGAAGCCTGGTGGTTCAAACCCACCAGCCACTCCTCAAAAGGAAGGTTGGGCAATCTCCTTCCATAGAGATGTTGTGTTGTTATGTGCTGTCGAGTCGGACCCAACTCATAGCGACCCCTCCTTGGGTTTCCAAGGCAGTATCACTACAGAAGCAGATTGCCCCATCTTCCTTCCGAGGAGTGGTTGGTGGGTTTGAACCGCCAACCTTCTGGTTAGCAGTCATGTACCTTAGGCACTAGGCTACCAGAGCTCCCTCCATAGAGATAGTGCCTCGGAAATCCAAGGAGGGGTCACTCTGAGTCAGATCTGACTCGATGGCAGTGAGTTTTTTTTTTTTTTTTTTTTTTTAGTATACTAGGGTAGAAACTCCACCTGACAGTTGGATTATGGAACTGAAGCCCTGGCTAGTGGTCAAGGATGGAGAGAAACTTGAGAATCATCAGAAGACCAATGGAGAGGGAAAAGAAGAGAAGAATAGAAGAGGAGAAAAGAGCAGAGGAGAGGGGAGAGCACAGAACTGGGGAGAGAATCCAGGAAAGTGAGAGAAACAGTTGGAACACTTCTCAGTCCCCACAGGAGACTTCTTAACTGCTATCTTGCAGGCAGCACCTATCTACCCTCCTCTTCATTCCCTGCTACCCTGGGCTTCCACAGGTGGGACTGACCTCTGTCCCCAAACCTAATCCACCTGCCTGGGGGATAGGTTATGGCTGACAAGGATAAAAATTGCTGGGAGGATTAGGATGGTGGCACCACTAATCAAATGAGTCCATTTTCAGGCAGAAATCAGTTCTTTATTTTTGCTGAAACAACCTGTCTCTCCACTGAAGCAGTTCATTCCCAAGCACTTACAGGCAAATAGCGCATCTAATGGCAGAAGATAATACACCTAATGGAGAGGTAGAGCACTGGGCCTTCACTCCCTGCTTGGTCTGCTTGCAGGGCGTGGGGAGAGGTGGCAGCTGCAGGTAGGAGGGAGAAGAGAGAACAGGAGGGAGGCAGGAGGAGAGAGGACTTGGAAACACAGAGCAGGGATGAGGATCAGTCTTTATCTCCCCTGACTTGTAGCAGAGGGGACCTTGCCCCAGGCAGGATGCCATCTGAGCCCCTGGGACTGGAAAGGGATTGGAAAATGCAGATTTAGAGAACTGGGAGGTTACTTCTTCCCAAAGGGAAGTCTGTGCCTTCTGCTCTCTCCCTGGAGTGGTATACCTTGGGGCTAGAAGCCCCTCTAGGACTCATATGTGAATTGGCCTTTGAATTTGAAGGTAATTAAAAATATGTGGCTGTCTCCAGATAGTCTCTGCCTCTGACATTTTGTGTCTTTTTCAATGTCTCTCTTTGTCTCTCACATCCCCCCCCCCATTCTTAATCACAGTGTCACATTTATCTTCTAGTCCTCAGATCTCCCCCTGCCCCATGCCACACTAGATAACCAAGATCATTCCATTGGGTACCAGAATTGACTCCCTGCTTCCCTTTAAGGCCTTGCAGGAGGAGTCAGAGGGAGTCAGAGGGGGATCCCTAGCAGGGAGAGGGCCAGAGGGGAAGACAGGAATTGGTCAATGGGTAGTTTTCCTTTGATTCCAGTTGGGAGAGGAACCCTATATGTCTGGCTGGTTGACCAGAGATGCCCTATATCCTGAAAGATCTCGGGGTGAGGTGTCCACCCAGACAGCTGCAGAAAGAGGGCTAGTGCTTTGTCTTCACCCAGCAGCAGGCTGGCTCCCTTATAGACCAGCCTCGCAGAAAATAAAGCCCCTCTCTCTGCTTGCTGCTGCTGCTGCTACCATCACTTTGTTATGAGGGTTAGCGATTGTCCATTAACTCTGGAGAGCTGATTCTTGCCAGTGCTGCATCAACAGCTGGGAGCCAGAAAGCACTTATATGGGGAGGAGGGGGGCTGGTCCCCCACCCTGGCTGGGCACTCACAGGGTAAGTAGGGGAGGTCACTGGTGCATCTTACGCACCTCTACCCAAGTGCCAATTAGCCAGGGTTTTTCTGAGCATCAGCCTGGCCTTCCACAGTTGAGGGGAAGTATTGTCAGAGAAGCTCATTTCATTATATATATATTATAAAACTCTCCACCTCTCCACAGGGAGGGATCTTTCCTGACTATCCCCTCCTCCAATCTGCCTAGGAGGTGGGTCACAGCCAGGCATGGGCCCTGGGAGGAGAGGGTCAAAGTCTGGGTCCCTGGGCCTTAGCTACTCATGAGGGATGTTGCAGAGAAGCTTCCTTGGCCTTTTGGCTTGGAGGCAGGGGCCCCATGCTGATCTCAGATAAGGGCTCCCAGCTCAGTCACGCTGAACACACTCCTGGCTTTCTCAGGGAAATAAGGATGAGGGAGAATCTTAAGAAAACACTAGGCATATAATTTTTCTGGTCCCTATTGCTTCCTTCCATTTCCATTCATAAAACCTAGTTCTTCAATGAAAGGACAATAACTTATTCTTTAAATCAGGTTAATAAAGCTGGTATCCTATGTTCAAGGGGATCTGTGGGGTTTGTGTGTTCAGAGCAGCCTCAGAACATCAGGGCTCAGAATCTTGAAACTCATCTAGTTCAATTGCCTTATTTCACAGATGGGAAAACGGAAATCCACAGAGGCGAAGGGACCTGCCTGAGGCCACATTGACAGTCAAAGGCAGATCTGGGACCAGAACAGAGGGTTCCTGACTCCCAGTCAAATGCTTTTTTTTCTGCTACATTTTAACACTTCATTCCCTTATTCGACATCCAATTACTGAGTCCCTACTATCTTCCAGGTGCTATTTG
>NW_006921666.1:7810446-7816067 GCF_000298275.1 Orycteropus afer afer | reverse complement strand
AACAACAACAACAACAACATGATATGATCATGGAAGATATGACCTTTTCATATGTAACTTCAGAAAGTCTTCTTAAAGGACAACAGATTGCTTTTACTGCAGAAACTGAAGATTGGAGACAATCAGGTTGCTCTTTTAACACCACCACTAGGTTATGGATGCAACCAAATGATAAACCTGTCCTTCCCAGATCTCTTCATGTCCCTAGGATTTTGCATATCAATTTTCGTATGAGGTGAGATAAAATAAAATAATTGAAATCTTGAAGAAATACTGGGGTGAATTTTTTTTTTTTTTTTTTTTTTTTTTGAAGCTGCTGAACACATCACTTTTGCCTCCATTATAACTCTGGGAAATACCTTTAAGTGTCTTCAGGAAAATATCCCCTTTCTCCAGGACTGTTTTAATGGCAATTAGACTTTGTTCAGTTCCTACCATCAAATGGATACAAGTATGTTTTAGTACTTGTTTAGTATTTGTGGTAGTTAAGGTTGTGTGTCAACTTGGCTGGGTCTGGCTGAGTGGCTGAGCAGCTGGTGGTAGTTATACCCCATGATGAGACTGGCAATCATCTTCATGGTGGGATCTACCACAAGCAGCTGAGTAACTGCTTTAGGGATGTGGTCTGCTTGCCATATATAAGAAGCAGCTTTGGGAATGGGCTCTAGCTTATGACACACTTGAACCCTGCATACAGCCAAGTTGTTGTCCAGCAGCCTGCCATTCTCTGCTGATGTTGAGACTTTCAATGGACTTGAATCAATGGCCTGCCTTGTTGTTTGGTAACATCGGGACTGTGTCATTTTGTTTGTTGACTTTGGGCTTGTTAGCCTCAGCAGTCAGTAGCTGCCTGAGTGAAGAGATGCCTCTAGGTTCAGTGGGCCAGAAGCAAGAGACAGAGCTGAAGCTCAAGGCTTTCACACAGTATTCTTTCACCGTACTTATTCAATCTTATTATGAGCAAATAATTTGAGAAGATGGACTATATAAAGAAGAACAGGGCAGCAGGATTGGAGGAAGGGTCATTAACAACCTGTGATATGCAGATAACACAACCTTGCATGCTGAAAGTGAAGAGATCTTGAAGCACTTACTGATAGAGATCAAAGACTTCAGTAATGGATTACACCTCAACATAAAGAAAACAAAACTCCTCATAACAAGACAAATAAGCAATATCATAATAAATGGAGAAAAGATTAAAATTGTCAAGGATTTCATTTACTTGGATCCATTATCAATGCCCATGGAAGCAGAAATCAAGAAATTAAACAACATATTGCATTGGGCAAATATGCTGCAAAAGATCTTTTTAAAATGTTAAAAAGCAAAGATGTCACTTTGAAGACTAAGGTGCACCTGACCAAAGCTATAGTGTTTTCATTCACTTCATATGCATGCAAAAGCTAGACAATCAATAAGGAAGAGTAAAGAAGAATTAATACCTTTGAATTATGGTGTTGGCAAAGAATATTGACTATACTATGGACTGCCAAAAGAATGAAGAAATCTGCCTTGGAAGAAATCCAGCCCAAATTCTCCTTAGAAGCAAGGATGGAGGGACTTCATATCACATTTTGGACATGTTATCAGGAGGCAGAAGACCTTAAAGAAGGACATCATGCCATGCTTGATAAAATAGATGGTCAGTGAAAAGGAGGAAGACCTTCAAGGAGATGATTGACACAATGGCTGCAACAATGGGCTCAAAAATAGAAACAGTTGTGAGGACGTCACAGGACCGGGCAGTGTTTCATTCTGCTGTACACAGGGTCACTATGAGTTGGAAGTGACTTGATGGAAACTAACAACACAACAGCATGTTTTAGTAATGGTGTGCTAATTTTCACACTGGGTGCAAGCTTTTCCATGTACAAATGCTACTGCTACTTTGGTGGCCAAGAAACTAATACTCAATATAATCCCCACTTGGGGAGCTCAAAAAACTCTCTGCAATGAATGGAGTACTCATTTACTAGACAAGTGATTCGAGAGGTATGTAAAAAATTTCCAATTTATCAATGAATGTATTGCCCATCCATCCACAATCTTCTGGATTAGTGTAAAGAACCAATGGTGTAATTAAAACCCAGAGAGCCAAACTTTGTGAGTCACTGACCCTGCCTTGAGCTAAAATTTTTCCCTTAGGCCTCCTATGTTTGAGATCTACTTCATTTAGAAAGCACAAACTCTTGCTTTATGAGATAGTAACTAGTAGACCCATGTCCTTACTATATGGTTTACAAGGACATCAACTTAATACAACAGGATATACTTATATGTTGCCAATCTTTGATACATTATTCAAAGACTTAGTTTTCCCAAATTCAAGAAGCTTTGTATCCCCCAAAAGATATGTTGAAGTCCTAACCTCTGGTGCCTGTGAATGTGAACTTGTTTGGAAATGGAGTCTTTGAAGATGTTCTCAGCTAAGTTAACATGAGGTCATACTGGACTAAAGTGGGTCCTGATCCAATCTGAGTGGTGTCCTTATAAAAGAGGAGGAGGGACACAGAGAGACAGGAAGGAAGACCATGTGAAGATGCATCTACAAGCCAGAGAACACCTGGGGCTATCAGAAGCTGGGAGAGAGAAGAAGGGATCTTCCCTTAAACACCTGGCAAGGAGCATGGCCTGGCTAACATGTTGATTTGGATTTGTTGGTCTTCAGAACTGTGAGACAATACATTTCTGTCATTTTAAGCTACCCACTTTTTGATACTTTGTTTCAGCAGCTCTGGGAAGCTAATACATCACCCTGACATCCTCCGTCTAGATTTAGGTGTCCTGGTTATCTGTTCTCCACAGCTCCACCCTTTTCCTCTGAAAGTGCTTACCATAGTTTCTAATTATGTATGTGTGATTTTGTTGGTTAGTGTCTTTCTCCCTCACTAGATTGTGAACTCCAGGAGGGTGAGGACTGTGTCTATCTTGCTCATACCTGTTTTCCCTTGCCTGGGACTCAATAAGCAGCTGATCTCACGAATGAATGAGTCAACTCATGAATGAGTGAGCTAGGTGTACTGAGCCTCCCCAATAAGAAGGTATTTTTCAGGATCTGCGATGAAGCACATCTGGCTAGAGCACATTTAATTCTGCACAACAATTTCTTGAGTGTTATTTCAGACCAATTCTTGGATGCAAAAAGAAAAAAAAAACAAGAAGTGATACCTGTTTTGAGTATCATTTTCAATGCAGTGGGATAAATTGTGTTAGCAGCTACGGGTGCACCAATGCACTCATTGCTATCCAGTTGATTCTGACTCATAGTGACCCTATTCTGGGAGGGGAATGGAGGCAATGGTGGGAATTAAGTAGAGATTTCTCAGAAGAGGTGACATCTTCAGTGAGTCTTAAGGAGGAATATGAGCCATACAGCTGAGACATTAAGAAAAGAGCATTTCCAGCAGAGGAAACAACCAGAGCAAAAGTATGGGGTAGTGGTATGGAAGGGAATCCAGGGTGATTTTTACTGATGGAATGAGGTGGGAAAGGTGACAAGGCCTCCCATTCAATATAAAGAAGCTTTGTTCTATGGGCAGTGGGAAGCCAATGACAGTTGTAGCACGGAAGTGACATGGCCATACCTGTACTTGAGACAGAGCATCCTGGTTGGCAGCAGTGGATAGAAAGGATTTGAGATGAGTGAGAATGGAGGCTAGAAGTCTTATTAAGAAACTATTGTGGAAATGCAGATAGGAGAGGATGAAGACCTGATGTTGATCTATGGCATAATAAATGCAGAAGAAAAGTCATATCTGAGAAGTATTTAGGAGGCTAAATGAATGGGACTTTGTGATTGACTAGAAGTGAGAGAGAGGGAAAACCCAATAATGATTCCTAGGTATCTGGCTTTGTCAACTGGAAGGAAGGTGATGCCACCACTGAGATGGAAAAACTAGAGGGAGGCTGCTGATTCAAGAGGGCAGCATAAATGATCACCTCTCCCCCTTATTAAAGTTCTATGAAAATGACAGGAAATATCTTTTTTAAAGAATTAAATCATAACAAAACTAAGAAACATAAAATGATGATATCAGTGGACCAGAAACATTGGGGAATTTTTGGGTGATAGAGAGCAGATGAGATTGTTTGGTGAAGAAATCAGTGCAAACCTGCAGCCCCAAACACCAGAGTTAAGAACAATTCCCACTAAACAAAACTCAAAATCATTAAAAAAAAAAAAAAAAGCATGGAGGGGAACCAGTTTTGCTGGTCTGATAGAACCTGGTGAAACCCCTGAGACTACGGCCCCTAGATGCCCTTCAGGTCTGGAATTGAACCCACTCCTGTGGCTTCCAGCCAAACAAAAGACAGGCATATGAACTGAACATTTACGTTAGGTAGATACACTCTTTGCAGAGATCAATCATGGGAGAATAGAAGGGCTGTGTATGCACAGGGAGACAGCTTGGGGGGCAGGAGTGCATGGGAGGTAAGGACTCAGGGAAGAGGTAACTATTGGGAGGAAGTGGGAGGGGAGCTGTTGCATTGTGGGAAGTTGCAGTCAATGTCATGAAACAAAGTGTATGTGAACTGCTATATGGAAAGTGAATTTGTTCTGTAAACTGTCACTCAAATCACAATAAAAATTAAAAAAAAAAACACCAAGAACAATTCCCACTAAAGGAGAGGACTGTTGGGAAAACAAATCTACCTACCTACAGGGGAAATACATACCATCTGCCTATATTATTCAATACCTTCCTTCATTCACAAGTATAAGTGGACAGAAGGATAACCAAAAATAACTACATGAAAGTAAAAGAGAATTAAAATAAACAAATAAAATAATTAATCCACTAAGATTCCAAAAGCAGCAGCCAAGGCCTATGGCTGGATCAAGTAAGCGGGAGAGAGACCCCAGACAGGAAGGAGCAGCCAGGGCAGATGGCCCTGTGTTGCTATGAGGCTGGAGGCTGTGCCACTGGTGTTTCAAATGCCAGCAGGGTTATCTATGGTGGATGAGTTTCAGTGGAGCTTCCAGACTGAGACAAACTCAGAAGGAAGAGGCCATCCACTTCTCAAAGAATTGGCCAGCGAAAACCTTGTGAATAGCAATAACACTTGTCTGATATATTGCTGGACAACTTTGTGAATAGCCCTGAAACATTGTCTGATCAGCGCTGAAAGATGAGTCCCTCAGGTCAGAAGGCACTCTGGGAAAGAGCTACTTCATCAGAGTAGAGCCGACTTTAATGATATGGATAAAGTAGAGCTTTTGGGACCTCCATTTGCTGATGTGGCACAACTCAAAATGAGAAGAAACAGCTGCAAACATCCATTAATCATCGGAACACAGAATGTATGAAGTATGAATCTAGGAAAATTGGAAGTTGTCAAAAATGAAATGGAACGCATACGATTGATATCCTAGGCATTAGTGAGCTGAAATGGACTGGTTTTAGCCATTTTGAATCAGACAACCATATGATCTACTATTCCAGGAATGACAAATTGAAGAGGAATGGCATGGCATTCATCATCACAAAGAAGCAAGATCTATCCTGAAGTACAATGCTGTCACTGGTAGGATAATATCATATGCCTACAAGGAAGATCAGGAGCTCTGGTAGCATAGTGCCTAAGGCACTTGACTGCTAACCAGAAGGCTGGCGGTT
>NW_006921666.1:7788856-7804361 GCF_000298275.1 Orycteropus afer afer | reverse complement strand
TTTTTTTTTTTTTTTCTTTTCAGGTTTCCACTGCAACTCTTGGTTCCTCAAGATTTAAAAGTTGGGCTTCACTGTTTCTGGGATCCCAGGGAGGTCAAGGACATAGGGAGCTAGCTATGGTTAGGCTGGGAGAAGAGGGATTGAAGGTGATAATGGTTGAGTTGCTACCAGCAGGCCTGACTGGGGGATGGGAGCACTGACAACAGCTCACACTTGTATGGAGACGCACTGACAACAGCTCACACTTGTATGGAGACATATATTTGACAAGTCTCAGATCAGGTACATTGTCTCACTGAGTTCCAGGGTAGTTGCCTGAGGTGAAAAGAGCAGCTACCTTATTCTCCTCACTTTAGGGAAAAGGAGATTGAGGTTCAGAGAGGTCAGGTAACTTGCCTAAAGCCATGCGACCAGTAAACGACAGCATCTAGCCCAGAAGTCCTCAACCAGTACTCTTTCTACCATTGGAATGGGGAAGTTGTGCTGGGTGGGAGGGTGGAGATGTCAAGCAGTGGTCAGCCACACTGACAGGCTAGTCTTCCTCTACGCAGTTTTATTTTGATCGCCACATTCTGCTATTCAGAGAGCTCTGCTCTGAAGAACTGGAAGCACTTTGCAGGCCTGAATGAGCTCATTCAGCACACTCTTGCCAAACAGGGGGAGAACTCCAAATGGAGGCTCTGTCTAGGGTCACCGCCTTCAGACACACGAGAGAAAACAGAACCCAGGCTCCTCCACTCTTTGCCTTCATGCACCAAGCAGTGTGATGCAAAATCAGCCTCTCTCCATGAGAGTCAAGAGGGCCACAGGAAAAAGCTGAGGTATCTTCTGGTACCTCCTTCTTTCCCTGGAGAAATAGGTTAATTGGTCCTAAGGGGACTGAACCATCCCTTGGCCCAAGCAGCATTTACAGGGCAAAGGAATCTTGGGCATGGGGGGACCATGGCCAGCCCAGTCAGCTTGGTGAGCATGCTTGGGTGGGAGGGCAGGGGAGCTTCATGAAGCCTGCTAAGACGTCACTAGGGGTGGGGACGGGGCTGCAAGGGAGACCGGGAGAGACTCTGACCAATGTTTCTGCTATCCAGTGGGTTCGTGCAGCATCTCAGAGATGCCTGAGATAAGGGTCAAGTCCTGGTGGTGTGGGGTGAGGGTGCCCAGGTGCCTATCATGGCCCCAGTCCCTCTCGCCATCCCCAACCTGCGGGGCGAGGGGTCGGAATGGACGTGGCACGATGGCTGGCCGAGGGCAAGGTGCGGGCAGCGGAGAGTCAGAGCCCCCAGCCCTGAGCAGGGTCCCACTGTCCTCCCCAGCTCAATCCCGGCTCCACGCTCCCACTGAGCCCCCGGACGGTCCCTTACCTGTCCCGTCACGGGCGGTCCCGCCTCTGCCACGGGGCTTGGGGGCCGGCATGGGCCGGTGAGCGACGGCACCTTCGCCTCCCGGCCGCGATGAAGCTCCCGGGAGTCTCCCTAGCACCCGGCCCCCGGCCCCTGCCGCCGCTTCAGCACCGCGGACAGCTCTCGCCTGCCGCCTGCCGCCGCCTCCCACCCCGCCCGGCGCAGTCCCGGGAGCCCCGCATCCTGGCCGGGCCCCGCCGCCGCCGCGCAGCCCTCAGCCCGGCCCGAGGCAGCTCGGCGCCGACTTGCGAGAGCAGCTAGAATGTGCCGCCGCCTCCCGCCGGCGCCGCCGCCGCCTTCCTCTCGCCTCCGTGCTCCTTTCCACGCTCCGGATCAGCCCACCAGGCGCTCCGGACCCTGCTCCGGGGCGGAGCGGGGCGGGGCGGGGCGGGAAGTCAGGGCAGCCCTGAGCCAGAGACCAAGCGAGCGAGGAGGGGTGCGTGGCTACGACAGGCTTCCTTGGCTCGGGGAGCCGAGCCCTCTCTTTCAGCCTTTCTCCCCAGCCCTCCTCCTGCGCCTTCCCCACCTCCCCCAGAAGCGGTGGGCGGCCTATGGGCTCCTTGAAGCAGTTTGGAGCTCTTAGAGCTCCCAAGCCGAGTTTTAATACTGATCTACTCTTAAAAGAAAAACAAACATTTATTGAGCATTTACTATATACCAGACATCATGCCAGATTAAAAAAAAAAAAAAAAAAAAAAGTATAATTTTATTTCATTTTCTTAACAATTCTATGAACTGATAGAATTTTTTTTTTTTTTCTATTTAACAGAAATCTTTCGATTTGGAGATAACGGACCTTATTGTACAGAGAATTAAAGGCTTTAAAGCTGATGGGCCTAAGATTTGGCCCTAGTGTTCCACTTACTTGCTGTTGGACCTTGAGCAAGTTAGTTAATCTCTGAAAGCCTCCTGCTTCTCATTGGCAAAACGGGAGTGTTGTATTCACCACACTGGAGTCATGTGAGGACAAAGGGAAGTGATATATGCGACAGCCTGGCCCCTAAAAGGCCCGCAGTAGGCTCCACTGCGGAAGACCTGAGATAAGAGCTCAGGGTTCCTGGCTGCTTTGCCCCCCAACCCCATTCTGCTATCCTTTGTTCCCCAAGAGTGGGATACCCCCATGTTGAGTGTAGAAGGAATGAAGGCATTTTCCAAGCCTTCCAGAAGGTCATCAGGGGGCGTTATTCTCATCTTCTGAGGAGAAATAAGGGCCTACAGAGCAGGAAAGGGGCACCGGGCATCATGCTCTGGCACTGGGATTCCTCCTGCCACCCCATCCAAGCCACCATAGCACCTTGAATGGTAGGCTCCAGATCCCCTCTTTTCCACATGACACAGGTACCTGAGAACAGTTCCATTCAGCTCTCAGCATGCAGAGCAGGAGCCAGGAGCCCCCCATCATGGAGCTCAGTCCACTCTTCTGCAAGCCTGGGCAGAGAACTCAGCAAACCTCGGGGTCTGTCTCAGGGCTGGTTTTGGTGTCTAACCAGTTGGGTATTAAATACATTCTTACTCTTCTTGCCCCTGCTCCATTAGAATGTAAGACCTCTGAGGCCAGAAAGGCTGTTGGGCCCTCATCTGAGGACCCTAAAGCATCAGCACAGACCCTGCCTCCCCCAGTGGGACCCTGTCTCTTGAGTCAGTGTGTCCTCCTGCACCTCTGTTCCCCTCTGGCCTCCTTTTCACAGACTGCTGGCCCCTACTTGGCCTTGGCCTCCCTCTGCTTCTCTCCTCCCTACCCTGGCTGTTCTCCACGCCTGGGCTGCATACCGAATTACTAATCAAAAGGATAATAAAAAAGCCAGTGAAGCAAAAGCCGCATATAAATTCCAAATACTAATGTTGATAATTATACGCTGCTGCCTGGAGGAAAAATTTGAAAAGAGGCCACTGGTGTTGTATCAAGGACCCTGCCTTGGTGCCAGGAGACCTGGGTTCTAATCTGGTCTTTGTCACTAATTGGCTGTGCTACCTTAAACTGTTGCCTAATCTCCCTGGCCTTTGCCTCTTTAGGTTTTTAAACATCCTCAGCATCTCTGAAGGAGCTGAGGGCGGGTAATCGGCACCATAGCAAGTTTGTGATGATGCAGCTGTAGGAGTTTCTTTTAGGGAAACTACCTTTTAGCCTTCACAAGGTGTTGGGGTTGGCTGAGGAACTGAAGAACCTATAGCTACGCAAAGGTCCCATTTTCCATTCCATCCCTTTTTCCTTCCCGTTCTTTCTGCATCAAGCATTTCCTGCTATGTGCAAACAATAAGCCACAGTCCAGGCTCTTAAAGGAACTGCAGGGAAGTGTGGTTGGGTAGATGGACATTCTCACCAGCAATTGTAGCACTCAGAGATAAATGCTATCCATCATGGGGTAAGAGGAGGAAGCGACTACTCTGCCTGGGGAAGTCCCAGGAAGCTTCCTGGAAAAGGTGACACGTGAGCTGAGTTGTTTTAAAGGGTGAAGCATTCACCAGGCAGGCCAGGGGGGGAGGAAATTCTGGATAGAGAGGCTAGCGTGAAGACATGAGGCTGGAGGGCCAGTGAGGAAGCAATGACAGAGTCCAGGAAAGAGGTGGTGAGAACTTGAACAAGGCAGGGGTCAAGCAGGGTGGGAACAGGGGGAGATTTGAGACATTTCTGGGTGAGAACAGACAGGAAGGATTGGTGGCAGGGAAGGTGGGGCCAGGAGGACAATGGTACTTATCTCAGAGTATGTGGGGGAAGGGGCAGCAAACTCTACTTTATCTGATCCTGAGTGCCATAAATGCCTCAGGTTCTAAGCTTTTACACTTTCTCTTTCAATTTAATTCTTCCTTTAGTTCCCTAGAAAATTTTCTTAAGCAAAAACAACAAAACCCAAAACAAAACCCACTCTTCTTATCTTGATTATCTTAATGGGAATGGGAAAGGTCCAGGCTTGGGCCTAGAAGCTCAGTGGGACAGAGAAGCCCTGGAAGGCTGCCTGGAAGATGCAGCAGCTGTCCTAGCTGAGATCAGAGTAAGGCCCACAGGTGTGGGATAGAGTCGGCACTGAACAAAAATCTGGGAGGAAATGCTATTACCTCCTGTTCTGCTCCCACCGCTGACATTCCCTGAGCAGAATCCTACACAGGTGGGTTGTGTTTTTGTTGGAGTCAGCTCGGGTTACTAACCCCTTTTTACCTGGAGGCTTCCTTCATAAACTTTCATGCATACATTCTTCTTCTTTTTACAAGGGGTGGATTTCCTTACAGCATTCCCTAGGGAATGTAAAGCAGATCTCTCCAAGTATGGGGAGCTCTGCTTCATTTGCTACTTCAATAGGATACCCGTTGTAAGAGATACCTCCGTAAGGGGCAAAGTGAGCTCCACCCCCAGCCCCAGCTCAGTATCTCAGTTTCAAGCTCATGGTCAAGACCACATGGATATGACCTACAAAGAACTAGGTCATGATGGGGGGGTGGGTAGGAAGGGAGGCTGGTAGGAGACAGGGACTCCCATTAGCCAAATTTTACCCCCATGGACATGGCTCCAGGGTGGCACAGCCCCCAGGAGGGGTGTATTTCTGGGTGGAAGTAGGTAGTGGGAACCAGTCTTTGACTCCAAGAGATAACCCTGGAGACCCTTATGAGTCAGGCTTTGTGGTTAGAGGCAAGCCCTCTAGCAATGGGATCCATAGTCTATCTCTTAAACTGCTCCTTTGTGGGGCTTTGGAGGCACATTGCCATAGATTGCCCCCATCTTCCTTCTGAGGGGTGGCTGGTGGGTTTGAACCACCAGCCTTCTGGTTAGCAGTCAAGTGCCTTAGCCACTATGCTACCAGAGCTCCCTCCTTCTCTCCACAGGAGATCAGAAAACTGAAGATGAGGCAATTTTTCCTAGTTGTTGTTATTTGACGTCGAGTCGCTCCCGACTCATAGCAACCCCTCCTTGGGTTTCCGAGGCAGTATCACTATGGAAGTAGGATTGCCCAACCTTCCTTCCGAGGAGTGGCTGGTGGGTTTGAACCGCCAGCCTTCTAGTGAGCAGTCAAGTGCCTTAGCCACTATGCTACCAGAGCTCCTAGAGACATACCAATTCATACAAGGGAAAGAAGGTAGGGAGAGTTCTCAGCAGCAGTCCCACCCAACTGAGCCTGGGTAGAATAGCATCAGGTGAGTTACTGCAACTTTGAGAGGCAGACCGGAGCAGAAGGTGGAGGAACAGCCACAGCAGCCTGCATAGCTCTGAATCCCATCAGCATTAACTCTGGCATCCACAGGCTGCCTCG
This sequence comes from Orycteropus afer afer, assembly GCF_000298275.1. Classification (NCBI taxonomy): domain Eukaryota; kingdom Metazoa; phylum Chordata; class Mammalia; order Tubulidentata; family Orycteropodidae; genus Orycteropus; species Orycteropus afer. The sequence goes on along the minus strand of NW_006921666.1, from coordinate 7,798,723 downwards.
GGGGCATGTGAGCATTTGTTCACTGGCAGAGATACCTGCACTGCTGGCACTTCCCACTTTTCCAGAGAAAGGATGTGTGAGTGTATATGTGTGAGGGTGTGCAGGTGCTAGGGGTGAAGATTATCAGCAGTGGCAAGCCAACTGAAGATGATTTTCACCTGCAGTAATGAAAATGAAAACAAGTGTAGGACTAAGGATGCTTTAAATTTGCCTGAACGCTATAGTTTTTGAAGTATCTGCTCAGCCATTATCTCGTTTCATTCTCATCCATTACTCCCAGTTTATTGATGAGGGAACTGAGTCCCAGAGAAGTCAAAGTAACTTCCAACATGGAAAAATAGTCAGACATCAATATTGAGCAAAGGAACAAGAAATGAAACTGATGCATGATCCTGCCTCCTCCCTGAAGCTGGTGCCAGCCGGGTAGAGTCTTCAGAGGGAAGCCTTCTTTGCTTTCACCTTGAACTAAGAGAGTGTAGCTGTTGTTAGGTGCCATCGAGTCAGCTATGACTCGTAGTGACACCATGCACAACAGAACAAAACACTGCCTAGTCCTGCACCATGCTCACAACTCTTGTTATGCTTGAGCCAATCATAGCCATTATGTCAACCCATCTCACTGAGGGTCTTCCACTTTTTCGCTAACCCTCTACTTTACCAAGCATGCCTTCTACAGGGACTGGTTCCTTCTGACAACATGACCAAAGTAGTTGAGATGAAGTCTGTTTATTCTCTCTTCTTAAGGAGCATTCTGGCTGTTCTTTTAAGACAGATTTGTTCGTTCTTCTGGTAAGTCCATGGTATTTTTAATATTCTTCACCAGCACCACAATTCAAATGCTTCAATTCTTCTTCAGTCTTCCTTATTCATTGTCCAGTTTTCACATGCATATGAGGTGATTGAAAATACTATGGCCTGGGGCAAGTACACCTTAGTTTTCAAAGTGAAATCTTTACTCTTTAGCACTTTAAAGAGGTCTTTTGCAGCAGTTTGCTCAGTGCAATCTGTCATCTGGTTTCTTGTCTGCTGCTTCCATGGGCTTTGATTGTGGATCCAAGTGAAATGAAACCTCTGACAGCTTCAATCTTTTCTCCATTTATCATGATGTTGCTTACTGGTCCAGTTGTGGGGATTTTTGTCTTCTTTGTGTTGAGGTGTAATCCACAGTAAACGTTGTAGTATTTGATTTTCATCGGTAAGTGCTTCAAGTCATCTTCATTTTCAGCAAGCAAGGTTGTGTCATCTGCATATCTCAGATTGTTTGTTAATGATTCTTCCTCCAATCTTCATGCCACATTTTTCTTCATATAGTCCAACTTCTTAGATTATTTGCTTAGCATACAGAATGAATAAGTATGGTGAAAGGATACACCTCTGATATACACCTTTCCTGATTTTAAATTATGTTGTATCCTCTTGCTCTGTTTGAACAACTGCTTCTTGGTCTATGTACAGGTTCCTCATGAGCACAATTAAATTCTGGAATTCCTATTTTTTGCAGTTTTATCCATAATTTGTTATGATCCACATAGTTGAATGCCTTTGTGTTGTCAGTAAAATACAGATAAATATTTCTGATATTCTCTGTTCTCAAGATTCATCTGACATTAGCAATGATATCCCTTATTCCATGCCTTCCTCTGAATTCACCTTGAATTTCTGGCAGTTCCTTGTCAATATACGGCTGGAACTGTTTTTGAATTATCTGTTGCAAAATTGTACTTGTGTGTGATTGATGATATTGTTTGATAATTTCTGCATTCTGTTGAATCATCTTTCCTTGGAATGGGCACAAAAATTGATCTCTTCCAGTTGGTTGGCCAGGTAGTTGTCTTCCAAATTTCTTGGCGTAAATGGATGAGCACCTCCTGTTCTACATTTGTTTGTTGGAATATCTCAGTGGGTATTCCACCAATTCCTGGAACCTTCTCTCTCTTTTTTTTTTTTTTTTTAACCAAAACTTCAGTGCAGCTTGGATAGTTCTTGATCATGTGTTCCTTCCTGAAATGGTTGAACTTCAACCAATTCTTTTTGGTACAATGACTCTGTGTATTCCTTCCATCTTCTTCTGATGCTTCTTGCATTGTTCACTATTTTCCCTGTAGAATCCTTCAGCATTGCAACTCGAAGCTTGAATTTTTTCTTCACTTTTTTCATCTTGAGAAATGCTGAGTATGTTCTTCTCTTTTGGTTTTCTAATTCATTCCCATCCATTTCAGCTCACTAATGCCTTGAATATTGATATTTATGCATTCCACTTCATTTCTGAGAACTTCCAATTTTCTTAGATTCATACTTTGTATATTCCATATCCTAGTTTGCAACTGTTTCTTCTCCTTTTGAGTGGTGCCACATCAGCAAATGAAAGTCCCGAAAGCTTTACTCCATTCATGTCATTAAGGTTGACTCTGCTTTGAGGAGGCAGCTCTTCTCCAGTCCTATTTTGAGTGCCTTCCTACCCAAGGGATCATTTTATGGTACCATATCAGACTGTTTCACTGCTAGTCATAAAGTTTTTCAACAATATATCAAACAATGTTTCAGTGCTATTCATAAAATTTTCAGTGGCCAATTTTTTTCAGAAGCAAATGGCCCTGTTCTTCCCAGTCTGTCTTAGACTGAAAGCTCTGCTGAAACCTGTCCACCATGAGTAACCTGCTGGTATTTGAAATACTGGTGGCTTAGCTTCGAACAGAACGATGGGACACTGCATGTTCTAAAATCAAGAAAGTAGCATGTCAGCGTCATATTCTTTCACCATACTTATTCAATCTGTATGCTGAGCAAATTATCTGAGAAGTTGGACTCTATGAAGAAGAACATAGCATCAGAATTGGAGGAAGAATCATTAACAACCTGCTATACACAAATGACACAACTTTGCTTGCTGAAAGTGGGGATGACTTGAAGCACTTTCTGATAAAGATTGAAGACTACAGCCTGCAGTATAAAGAAAGAAAACAAAATTCCTCACAACTGGACCTATAAGCAGTGTCATGATAAATGGAGAAAAGATTGAAGTTGTCTAAGCCTTCATATTAGTTGGTTCTACAATCAACACCAATGAAAGCAGCTGTCAGGATATCACTGGGCAAATTGGCGGCAAAAGACCTCTTTCAAGTGTTGAAGAGCAAAGATGTCTCCTTGAGGACTAAGATGCACGTGACACAAGCCTTGGTATTTTCAATCACCTCATATGCATGTGAGAGCTGAACAATGAATAAGAAAGGCTACAACTCAATGCTTTTAAGTTGTACTGCTGGCAACGAATGCTGAAAGTACCATGGACTGCTAAAAGAACTAATAAATCTGTCCTGGAAGTGCAGCCAGAATGCTCCTTGGAATCAAGAATGGCCAGACTTTGTCTCACTTATTTTGGTCATGTTGTAAGAAGGAACCATTCCCTGGTGAAGGATATCATGCTTGGTACGGTAAAGGGTTGACAAAAGAGGGAAGGCCCTCAACAAGATGGATTGGCACAGTGGCTGCAATGATGGGCTCAAGTATAGCAAGGATTGTGAGGCTGGCACAGGACCAGGAAGTGTTTCATTCTGCTGTGCATGCGGTTGCTATGAGTCGGAGACAACTGGACAGCACCTAACAACAACAACAACAGCTTCCAGCATCACAGCAACATGCAAGCCACCACAGTACAACAAACAGACAGATGAGTGTTGGTAGAGAGTGTAGAGTAGGCCCAAATTTCCTACAAGGCCCTGCTCTGGAGCCTCTGATGAGCTAAGATCCAGGACCCTGGACTGCTCCATGGGCAAGTGTGTGTGCACATGTGTGTATATTTGCACATGTGTGTGTATATGTATGTAGATAGGGTGTGTGCAACCCAGGGATCACTCTCTGAGCCAGGAAAGCCAAGATTTTTTCCCCCGCTGTGTGTAGAGAGACACTTTGTACTTTCTTGCTGCATGTCTCTGTGTTGAATGTGCAGATTAGATAAAATGACCCTTTACACCTCTCTAATCAGTTCATGGTCTGGGAACACAAGGAGCTGGAAGGTAAAAGGCCATTGATTCTAGGAAAATGTTTCAGTTCAAATGGTTCAGTGCAAGACAAGAAAGAGTCCATTCCGGGTGCCTGTTGTTGTTAGTTGCCATTGAGTCGGCTCTGATTCATGGAGACCTTATGTATTAACAGAGTGAAATATTGCCTGGTCCTGTGCCATTTTCGTGGTCACTGGCATGGTTAAGTCTGTTATTGTGGCTCTTGTGTAAATGCGTCTAGTTGAGGGGTGTCCTCATTTTTGTTGCCCTCCACCAAACATGATGTCCTTTTCTAGCAATTAGTCTTTCCTGATGGCGTGTCCAATGTAAGAAAATTGAAGTTTCACCACCCTTACTTCTAAGTAACATTCTGGTTGTGTTTCTATTCTGTACCAAGCATTTGTATCTTCTTTTTCTTCTAATTATTGTGATTTGGGTGAAAGTTTACAGAGAAAATTCCTTTACCATACAATGGTTCATACACATATTGTTTCATGACATTGATTGCAGTCCTCATAATGTAACAGCTCTTTTCCCACTTCCTCCCCATGGTTACCTTTTTCCTGTGTCCTTCTTTCCTATGCATTCCTGCCTTCTGAGCTATCTCCCTGTGCAAATACTGTGCTTCTGACTTCACGTGTTGATTGTTCTAAGGAGTGAACCTACCTGGTATAAATGTTCACGTTGTATGCCTGTCTATTGTTTGGCTGGAAGCTATAGGAGTGAGTTCAATTCCAAGCCCAAAGGGTGACTAGGGGCCATAGTCTCAGGGGTTTCACCAGTCTCCATCAGACCAGAAAGTCTGGTCTTTTTTTTATGATTTGGAGTTTTGTTCCACATTTTTCTCCCACTCTATCCAGGATCTCCTACACTGATCCCTTTCTGAGTGGTTGACAGTGGTAGCTGGGCACCATCTAGTTCTTCTGGTTCTCGGGTCATGTAGGCTGAGGTTCACATGGTCCACTCATCCTTTGGACTAATTGTTTCCATCAGTCTTTGATTTTCTTCATTCGTATTTGCTCTGGATGAAGAAAGACCAATTGTTGCACCTTAGAGGGCCACTTGCAAGCTTTTAAGACCCTAGTTGCTACTCATCAAATAGGATATAAAACAATGTTTTTGTGTAGTATGTTATGTCAATTGACCTTGATGTCCCCCGTGACCATGGTACTGAGCCCATGGGCCCAACAACTCACTCCTTCAGGGTGTTTGGCTGTGGCCAAACATGTCAGAACTTTGCCCCCCGTCAGCTCTATTATATATATGGACTTTCTTATAACACATACAAATACATATGTAGAAATATCACCTGCCAAACTTATATATGGTGTTTTGCCTAAACAAGTATTGGCTTGGGTGAAGGAAAAGGTAATATAACAAAAGTGAGTGACCAATGAAATAACACTAAGGAAAAGGAAAACATAGAGAGGTACACAAGAGGTATAGACAACAAAGATAAACACGTTTACATACATGATACTGCATTATCAGTAATAACAAATATTAATCCATGGATGGATACATAGGTGAACACGTTTACATACATAATACTGCATTATCAGTAATAACAAATATTAATCCATGGATGGATACATAGGTACACAGGCTGAATGATCAGGTATGTCTAGGCGTTTTTATCTTTTAATCCTCAAAACAATTCAATTAGGTTATTTTTAATTAAGGCTCATGGAGGTTAAGTTAACGTGCCAGGTTCCTACATTAAACAAATGATGCATAAGATTTGAAGCCAGGTCTATTTGATGCCAGACTCATCCTTTTTCTACTTTCCTTCCCAGAACCCTACTCACCCCATTTTTGTCTAAGGCATTGGTGTGTAAACACCAAGTGAGGGAGCAGAAAAAGAAGCAAAAGGGAACAGCTTGTAACTTAAAGAGACTCTGGACAGACATTCCCACTCAGGTGGAACTGGAATGGCATAAGGCCCCAGTTCTCCGCTGGGTTAGTAGCCTGTACTTGCCAAACTCAGAGATTGCAGACTTTAATGCACTTTCTTTGTTTATTTCCCTTTTGGTTTTCCTAAGTTTATTTTTTTTGGTCCTTAGTTTTGCTAATATTCCTTTGGAAGATTCCATCCTGATTCAGCTGGGCTAAGGGGAGCCCAGAATGAAGGGGTGAAGGAGGAAGTGGTGGTAGTGATGCAATCCCAAGGGCTCCCAGGATGTGCCAGCAAAGAAGAGAAAGCAAAACACTCAGGCTGCTGTTTCCCTCTTGCCTAAACCTCAGAGCTCTTCTGGAAGGTGTATGTGTGTGTGTGAGAGAGAGAGAGAAACAGACAGACAGACAGAGAAAAAGAGACGGAGTAAGTCCTCAAAAGCCAAGTGTTATGGATTGAACCCACCAGACACTCCTTGGAAGGAAGGTTGGGCAATCTACTTCCCCAGGGATAATGCCTTGGAAACCCAAGGAGGGGTCACTATGAGTCGGGTCCAACTCCACGGCACATAACAACAACATGGACTGAATCATGTCCCCTAAAATGTTGTTGTTGTTAGGTGCCACTGAGTTGGTTCCAACTCTTAGAGATCCCACATATAACAGAACAAAACACTGCCCAGTCCTGCACCATCCTCACAATCCTATGTCTAAGCCCGGTTTTGCAGCCACTGTGTCAATCCATCTCATAGAAGGCTTTCTTCTTTCTCAGTTACTTTTTATTTTACCAAGAATGATGTCACTCTCCAGGGACTGGGCCCTCCTGATAACGTATCCAAAGTACGTAAGACAGTTTCATAATTTTTGCTTCTACGGAGCATCTGGCTGTACTTATTCATTGTCCATCTTTCCCGTGTATATTTGTTGTTGTTGTTATTTGCCATTGAGTTGGCTCCGACTCATAGTGACCCCTCCTTGGGTTTCCGAGGCAGTATCACTACGGAAGTAGGAATGCCCAACCTTCCTTCTGAGGACTGGCTGGTGGGTTTGAACCGCCAGCCTTCTGGTTAGCAGTCAAGTGCCTTAGGCACTATGCTACCAGAGCTCCATGTATATTAGGAGATTGAAAATACCATGGCTTGGGTAAGGTGCCCTTATTCCTCAAAGTGACATCTTTGCTTTTTCACACTTTAAAGAGGTCTTTTGCAGCAGATTTGTCCAATGCAATAGGTCATCATTTGGTTTCTTGACTGCTGCTTCCATGGATGTTGATTGTGGAATCAAGTAAAATGAAATCTTCAACAACTTCATTATTTTTCTCCATTTATCATGATGTTGCTCATTGTTCCAGTTGTAAGGATTTTTGCTTTCTTTATGCTGAGGTGTAATACATACTAAAGGCTGTAGTCTTTGATCTTCATCAATAGGTGCTTCAAGTTCTCTTTGCTTTCAGCAAACAAACTTGGGTCACCTGAATATAGCAGGTTGTTAATGAGTCTTCCTCCAATCCTGATGCTGCATTCTTCTTCATATAGGCCAGCTACTTGAATTACTCACTCAGCATCCAGATTGAACAAGTATGGTGAAAATACAACCCTGTGGTAGTTAAGATTGTGTGTAAACTTGGCTTGGCTGTGATTTGGGTGGCTTGGCAGCTGCATTTAGTTATTCTGCATGATAAGATTGGATGTGGTGTAATATCCTCCATGGTGGAATCTGCTGTGAGCAGCTAATTAGTTGAAGGAGAGTTGCCTCCAGGGTGTGGCCTGCTTCCAGTATATACAGAGAAGCTTTGGAAAAGGTGTCTACCCTTTTGGCTCATTTTGGATCCTTCATTTGGCCTGTTATCATCTCCAGTTCCTGGACTTGAACCAGTGGACTGCCATGTTGCCTGTTGGTCTTGAGATTGTTGCCTGTGTAGCCTGTGAACCAATAATCTGCCATTTAACCTGCCTATCTTGGATTCATCAGTGTCAGCAGCCAGTAGTTGTGTGAGTTAGGAGATGCTTCCAGCTTGCTCCAGTGGGCCTGGAACAAGATGCAGAGTTGAAGCCCAAGGTTGAGGGGCCTCCACCCAGTCCCTAGAGCTAGCACTCTGAACTTGGACTTCTAGCCTAGTCTTCCCCTAGAGCCAGCACTCAGAATTTAGATTTCTAGCCTCCTGAACTGTAAGAGAATTAATTTCTGTTTGTTAAAGCCATCCACTTGTGGTGTTTCTATTATTGCAGCAGTACAGAATGAAGACAAACCCTGACACACACCTTTCCTGATTTTAAACCATGTAGTATTCCCCTCATACTGTTCAAATGACTGTCTCTTGGTTCTGCAGAAGCATAATTAGTGTTCTGGAATTTCCATTCTTTGCAATGTTATCCATAATTTATTATGATCCACACAGTCAAATGTTTTCCCAAAGTTAATAAACCACAAATATGGATCTCTTATAGTTGATTGGCCAAGTAGCTGTTTTCTAAATTTCTTGGCATAGATGAATGAGAAATTCCAGCATTGTATCCGTTTGTTGAAACATCTCAATTGCTGTTCCATCAATTCCTGGATCCTACTTTTCAACCAATGCTTTCACTGCAGCTTAGACTTCTCCTTCAATACCATCAGTTCTTGATAATATGCTACTTTCTGAAATGACTGAACATCTACCAATTCTTTTTAATACCATGTCTCTGTGTATTCCTTCCATCTTCCTTTGATGCCTCTGTGTTGTGCAATATTTGTCCATAGAATCTTTCAATATTGCAACTCAAGGCTTGATTTTTTTCTTCTTCAGTTCTTTCAGTTTGAGAAATGCCATGCATATTCTTCGTTTTTGGTTTTCTAACTCCAGATCTTTGTACATTTCATTATAATACTTGACTTTGTCTTCTGAGCTGTCCTTGGAAATCTGTTCAGCTCTTTACTTCATCATTTCTTCTAATCACTTTAGCTACTTTGTATGCAAGAGCATACAGAGCATACAGCCGCAGGGATCCAGGTGAGGAGAGGAACTCAGGCATGCCCAAAACAGCAGGGCGGGAGAGTGGGAGAAAGGGGATTAAAAAGCCTAGGAATCTGGACAGAGGAGGAGTCAGCTGCAGGGACCCAGGTAAGGGTGGTACAAGAGGTTTCCAAGAGGAAAGCAAACTTGTCTGTCAGTTTGTCCTACCGTGGTGACGTATTGATGTGAGTTTTGAGGCTGAGCCACTGGTGTTTCTAACTCCATGGGATGCACATGGTGCACAGGTATCAGCCCAGCTTACAGACTGAGACAGACTAGGAAGAAGGAGGAGGCCGCCCACTTCTCAAATAATTGGCCAGGGAAAACCTTATGAATAGCTAAGAAACACTGTTTGATACATTACCACACAACTTTATGAATAGTCCGGTTAGGTTAGAAGGCTCTCAAAATAGGACTGGGAAAGAGCTGCATCATCTGAGTAAACCCAGTCTTACTCCTATGGATAAGGTAAAGCTTCCGAGACCTCCATTTGCTGATGTGGCACCACTCAAATTGAGGAGAAACAGCTGCAGACATCCATTAATCATCAGAACATGAAATGTATGAAGTATGAATTTAGGAAAATTGAAAGTTGTCAAAAATGAAATGGAACACATAAAGACTGATATTCTCAGCATTAGTGAGCTGAAATGGACTGGTTTTGGCCATTTTGAATCAGACAACCATATGATCTACTATGTTGGGAATAACAGTTTGAAGAGGAATGGCGTGGCATTCACCATCACAAATGATGTTTCAAGATCTGTCCTGAAGTACAGTGCTGTCAGTGATAGGATAATATCCATATGCCTAAGGAAGACACGTTAATACAACTATTATTCAAATTTATGCTCCAACCACCAAAGCCAAAGATGAGAAAATTGAAGAATTTTATCAACTTCTGCAGTCTGAAATTGACCGAACACGCAATCAGGATGTGTTAATTATCACTGGTGACTGGAATGCAAAAGTTGGAAACAAAGA
>NW_006921666.1:7781248-7786826 GCF_000298275.1 Orycteropus afer afer | reverse complement strand
ATGCTTTTGAGTTGTGGTGCTGGCAAAGAATGCTGAAAGTACCATGGACTGTTAAAAGAACTAACAGATCTGTCCTGGAGGAAGTGCACCTGAAATGCTCCTTGGAAGCAAAAATGGCCAGACTTCATCTCACCTATTTTGGTCATGTTGTCAGAAGGGACCGTTCCTTGGAGAAGGATGTCATGCTTAGTAGGGTGGAGGGTCGACGAAAGAGGGGGAGGCCCTCAACCAGATGGATTGACACGGTGGCTGTGATAATGGGCTCAAGTATAGCAGGGATCATTGAGCTGGTGTGGGATCGGGCAGTATTTCGTTCTGCTGTGCATGGGGTTGCTATGAGTTGGAAACGACTCGAGGGCACCTAACAACAACAACAACATGCAAGAGCAAATTTAAAGAGTCTCTTCTGATATCCATTTTGTTCATTTCTTTTCTTAATGTCTTTCTAATGACCTTTTGCTTTTGTCATGTATGGTGTCCTTGATGTCATCCTATAGCTCACCTGACCTTCGGTAATTAGAGTTCAGTGCATCAAATCTCTTCTTGACATCTCTAACTTTTGGTAGGGTATACTCAAGATTATAGTTAGGCTCTTATGGATTTGTTTCAATTTTCTTCAACTTCAGCTTGAATTTCACATGAGGAAGTGATGTTTTGTTCACCAGTTGGCCCCTGGCCTGGTTCTGACCCATAATACAACAAAAATGTATCTTGTAAATCTTAACCTCTGTGCCTCTGGTTATAATCTTATTTGGGAATGGGTTGTCTTTGTTATTTTAATGAGGGAGGATTAGTGTAGGTGTATGTTGAATTAATCTCTTTTGATATATAAAAGCGATCAAACAAGTTAGCAAAGTAGAGATGAAAGCAGAGAGATGCCAGACCCCAGGAAGCTCACCTAGGAGTGGAAGCTCAAAGAGACAAGAACCCTCCTTCAGAGCTGACACAGAGTGTTCCTTGAGAGCTGGCACTCTGAATTCTGACTTCTAGCCTCCTAAAATATGAGAAAAGAATTTCTGTTGGTTAAAGTCATCCATTTGAGGTATTTCTGTTACAGTGGTACTAGATAAGCAAGACACCAAGTTTTCTGCAGTTATCAGTTTCTTGATCCCACTTTTGGATCCATGTCTCACAATAGGCACACATTTGGCTCTACTGCAGCTTACATCCCAACTCCCATTCACACACATTCTGGTATACAGTCCTTTCCCTCTGGTTCCTAAGCCTATTATTTCAGTACAATCCTTGGACCCTGAGCACACTGTAATGGCAGGGCTTTGCTGTGTCAGTGAAAATGTTAACAACGAGAGTAGAGAGGGCACACTACTGTGTCAGGTTGGGTCCTGGAGCGCTGGAGAGGGAGAGATTCAACGGATGAATGGATGGATGGATAGATAGATGATAGAGTTTCTGGAGGCCTGCCACGTGCAAAAGACCTCTTTAGAAAGATTTAAAAACCTAAGATGTCATTTTCTTGACTAAGATGTGTTTGATCTACACCATGGTCTTTTTAATTGTCTCATATTCAGGCAAAAGTTGGGTAATGAAAAAAGGAAGAGAGAATAAATGCATTTACACTGTGGTATTGGCAAAGAATATTGAAGGTACCATGGATTCCCAGAAGAATGAACAAATCGGTCTCAGAAGAAATATAACAAGAATGTTCCTTAGGTGGAACCACTGAGACTATGGCCCATAGCTGCCCTTCAGGTCTGGAATTGAACCCATGCCTGTGGCTTCCAGCCAACAATAGACAGGTATATGAGTTGAACATGTCCCTGAGGTAGATACACTCCTTAGAGAGAACAATCATGGGAGAAAGAAGGGCTGCTTATGCACAGGGAGACAGCTCAGGGGACAGGAATGCATGGAGGGATGGACACAGGGAAGAGGTAACTATGGAGAGGAAGTGGGTGGGGAGCTGTTGCATTGTGGTAAATTGTGGCCAATGTCATGAGACAAAGTGTGCGTGAACTGCTGTATGGAAAGTGAATTTGCTCTGTAAATCTTTACCCAAATCACAAGAAGAAAGAAAGAAAGAAATATAACAAGAATGTTCCTTAGAAGTGATGATGGTGAGCCTTTGACTTGATTCCTTTGGCTGTGTCATGTGCTGTTGTTGTTATGTGTCGTTGAGTCAGACCCAACTCATAGAGACCCCTCCTTGGGTTTCTGAGGCAGTATCACTATGGAAGTAGATTGATCCATCTTCCTTCCAAGGAGTGGCTGGTGGGTTTGAACTGCCAGCCTTCTGGTTAGCAGTCAAGTGCCTTAGGCACTATGCCACCAGAGCTCCTTGGCTGTGTCATAGGAAATAAAAATTGCTTGATAATGACATCATATTTGGTAGAGGGCCAGTGAAAATGAGGGAAATCCTTGATGAGAAGGACTGGAACAATAGCCACCAAAATGGACTCAGACACACCGATGATCATGAAGATGTTGCGGACTGGACAGTGTTTCAGTCTATTATGCAGAGGGCTGCCATGAGTCAGATAGCAACTAACAATAACAACAGGTTATATATACCAGGAACTAAGAGCTTTATATGCATTATCTTGAAGAATCATCATATAAGTCTATGAAGTAGGCACTCCTTATACAATATAATTTGTATTCGTTCTCAAATAATTTAATAGGAGTCAAGCATTGCACTAGATGTTTCGTACACTATTTTATTTAGCCTTTACAATACTCCGTTTCTTCTGTGCTAGGAGAATAATTATTGTGGGATCCATAGCACTTGCCTGAGGAAGTGCTTGGGGGAGGGTTAGTGGAAAGACCATGAACTTCAGTATCAGCGAGGTCTGAACCCAAATCATGGTTGTTGTTGTTGTTATGTGCTGTCGAGTCAGCCCCGACTCATAGTGACCCCTCCGTGGGTCACTATGGAAGTAGGTTACCCAACCTTCCTTCTGAGGAGTGGCTGGTGGGTTTGAACCACCGGCCTTCTGGTTAGCAGTCAAGTGCCTTAGGCACTATGCTACCAGAGCTCCTCCAAATCATGGTAGGTTTGTCAATACAGGTTTGTTCTTTGTTGGAAAGCCATTTGACGCTATGTATCAAGGACCAAAGTAATTCCACTAAGGCAATAATAATAATAATGATAATGCTTTCAAGTCAATTCAGACTCATAGCAATCCTGTAAGACAGAGTAGAATTGCCCCATAGGGTTTCCAAGGCTGTAATTTTTTATGGAGGCAGACTGCCACATCTTTCTCTCTCAAAGGAGCTGGTGGGTTTGAACTGCCAACCTTGAGGCTAGCAGCCAAGCACTTTCACCACTGTACTACCAGGACTCCCTTAAGGCAATAATAGCTACTGTTTATTGAGGAGCCAGGCACTCTTTAACTGCTTTAGATGAATCATCTCATTTAATTCTAACAACAACCCCATAAGGTAGGTACTATTATTTTCATACCCATTGAACAGATGAAAAAACTGAGACACGTAATGTAACCAAGATTATATGGTTTGTAATTGGCAAAGTTTGGTGGCCTGGCTACAAGGCTGTACTCTTCAACTCTACACTACACTGACTGATCATCACAGTATTAATTATTATTTCAGAAAATATATAACCTATCTAAATGTTTAAAAAATAGGGCAAATTGTTAAGGAAATATAAAATAGTATTTTTAAAGAGTTTATAATACCATGGGGAAAATGTTTATAATATAACATGAAGTAGGAAAAAGAAAAATCAGGTTACAAGATTGTATATATAACTATAAGAACACAAAAAATCTCTGAAAAAATCTTAGGAAAAATGAAAACAAAATGCTTTTAAGGGTTGTCTCTGTGTGGGGATAACTGTGGTTCATTTAAATGTTCTTTTTTTTTTTTTGTATTTTTCAAATTCTCTACACTGTTACATGCATTACCTTAAAATGATTTTAAAACTTACATAAAAATGAATATTTCCTGAATAAACGATTGATATGTTGGGTGTCCTTTGAACACCCATCTCCTGTCAATGTTTTCACTCTCAATAGGAACACTGGTGAGGTTGGGGGTGACCTCCACCCCTGGCCTGCCCCAATGAGAGAATGATAGTAAGTGAAGTCACATTTAAAGAGTTACCTTCTCCTTACAGCTGGGTAGAATGAAGCCCTTGTGAACCTCACAGAGAAAAGGAAAGCAAAGAAGAAAGCAGCAGGGAGGATGCAGAGAGTGGGGATCATAAGGGCAGGAGAGAAGGTGGGGCCAGAAGAGACAGTTTGGGATAGAAAGAGGATGAGATGAAGAAAAGCTGCAACACCTAGGGACAGGGGGCTGGGAGGGGAGAAAGTGACTGAGCAGTGAGGTGGGACAAAGAATGGGCAGAAAGAGACAACACAGCAAACTGGCAAGAGATTCAAGCCTTTTCTGACCTGTGGTACATACATTATCCACTAACATTTTCAGCCTCTCATGGGAAACTGCTATCCCAGTTGTATCACATGCTACCGTCTAAAGAAATGGGCCACATCCCACCAATCAATCCTACCACCTGAATCCAATGGCACATATGTGCCCCACATAATTGTAACAAAATCCCTAAAACCTCAAAAAAAAAAAAAAAATCTTAAAATAAAATCAGCCCCCCACCACCAATTTCAGCATACTTTCCATTATTGAAAACACACAGTATCAACAAAGAATTCAAAGCAGAAAATAATTCTGTCATGAAAGGGTTAATTCTTTTCCTCTGTCAAGGTTTCTGCTGAGATGCAGTGAATTGCCTCAATGTTCCAGAAACCATTTCCTGCAGTTATATGCTGCTTACATCTAGGGAAAGCCTTCCATCCAGAGCATGCAACTTGAATTTGTCTCCCAGCTGCCTGGCCACCCCCTAGTCTGTAAGGCTCCATCCAAGAAGGACCTGTCTGGATTATAGCCACTGCAATTTGCCAGGGACAACTAGACTCATCACTTCTGCAGTTCAACCAGCAAATCTGCGGTTTTGGTACCAGTGGACATGAGTCAGGGCATAGACACAGGGATTAATGTCCAGCTGTCCTAGAACACAGTTTGCAAAGGCTGCCTAAGGCTTATAGTTTATAAAACAAAGCATTAAACAAACAAACAAAAACCCACAGAACAATGGAAGATCTACAAAGGTCATCTGAAGATTCAGCGAGAGGGAAAGAGACCCAGAGAGAGGACTTAGCCAAGGCCACACAGCTGGTCGGCAGGGAGTTTGGGCTTTCTGATTCCTGACTCAGAGCAATTGCTTACAAATTGAGCTTTTGTGTTTTCAAAGGACATGCTGTGATCCGACCACCTTTCTTTTAACCTTATAAAGGAGCTGTGGTGGTGCAGTGGTTTAAGCATTCAACTGCCAACCAAAATGTTGGTGGTTTAAAGCCACCAGCTGCTTGCAGGAGAAAGAGGAGGCAATCTGTTTCCGTCAAGATTTACAGCTTTGCGGCCAACAAACATATGAAGAAATGCTCACGATCATTAGCTATTAGAGAGATGCAAATCAAAACAACAATGAGATACCTTCTTGCTCCAGCACTAGTATCAAAGTTCAACAAGACAGAAAATAACAAATGCTGGCGAGGTTGTGGAGAGATTGGGACTCTCATACACT
>NW_006921666.1:7725357-7779557 GCF_000298275.1 Orycteropus afer afer | reverse complement strand
CTCTGTCCTGCAGGGTTGCTATGACTTGGCATTGATTCGATGGCAGTGGCTTTGTTTCACGTGCTACTGAGGTGTGTAACCCAGGAACACACTCTATTTTTGCAAGCAGAAAAGCCGCAGCTCAGGTCAGCATCACATGGTTGATTGAATATGATGCTGAGGCTTAAACAAAACCGTCTCAAGATCACGTAGAGGGGCTTTTTGCTAGGCCACACATCTCCTGAAGGAAATTTTAGCCTCGGGAAGTCAGGAGCAATTTCAATTTCGGCAGTTTGCTGGAGCCCTTAGGCCAAAATTCCTCCTTGGTCCAGCACAGTGAGTATTAAAGGCAGAGAATGAGTGTGTTCAAGTGGCTACCTGTTACATTCTGATTTCCACTGTGAAATTGTCTGTGTGGCTACAGTTCTGATGTGTGAGACCTTAAACCCATTATCACCAATAACCATTGATCAAGCACTTACTGTATATAGGGAACAAGATAGGTTCTGGGCATACAAAGAGATATAAGACACGCCATCACAGAAAGGATGATTTTAGCTGTGGGAGCAGACTTAATACATGCAACTATACAAATACAAAGAAATGACAGGTCTGGTTTCCACAGTGCCCTGCTTTTGCATGTGCTCTTCCACTTCCTCAATATCCCTTATCCACCTAGTTAAAAAAACAAACCCAACACCAAATGCATTGCTGTTGAGTCAATTCTGACTTATGATGACCCCATGTGTTAAAGAGCAGAACTGATCCATAGAAGTTTCTTGGCTGCCATCTTTATGAGAGCAGATTGCCAGACGTTTCTTCCATGGCATCCCTGGGTGGGTGTGGTAGTTCAGTTTGTGTGTCAACTTGGCTGGGCCTGGTTGAGTAGCTGGCAGCTGGTGGTAGTTATTCCCCATGAGGAGACTGGCAATCAACTCCATGGTGGGATCTACCACAAGCAGCTGGGTAGCTGCCTTTGGATGTGGTCTGCTTCCTGTATTTAAGGAGAAGCCTTGGGAATGGTCTCTAGCCTATGACACGCTTGTTCCTTGACTGTAGCCGTGTCGTTGCTCAGCAGCCTGCTATGCTCTGCCGACCTTGGGACTTATAGTGGACTTAAGTTAATGGCCTGCAGTGTGGTTTGGTAACATTGGGACTGTGTCTTTTTACTTGTCAACTTTGGGACTTCTCAGCCTCAGCAGCCAGCAGCTGTCTGAGTGAAGAAACGCCTTTAGCTCCAATGGGCCAGGAGCAGGAGGCGGAGCTGGACCCCAAGGTTGAGGGGCTTTCCCCAGTCCCTAGAGCCTGGCACTTTGAACTTGGACTTCAAGGCTCCAAATTGTAAGAATAAACTCCTGTTTGTTAAGCCCATCCCATTTGTGGTATATTCTTGTTAGAGTAGCACTAGGTAACCAGAACAGTGGGTTCAAACTGCCAACCTTCAAGCAAATCCAAAAACCCATTGCCATTGATTCTGACTCCAGGCAACACTATAGGACAGAGTTGAACTGCCCCATAGGGTTTCCAAGGCTGTAATCCTTGGATGTAGACTGCCACATCTTTCCACCATGGAGCGGCTGGTGGGTTTGAACCACTGACCTTTCAGTTAGCAGTCAAGCACTTAACCACTATGCCACTGGGGCTCTATTTTTATGTGAGTAGTGAGCGCAAAACATTTGTGCCACCTGGGCACCTCCCACCCAACTACAGATTCCTAAAAGCTCAGCTTGGGTGTCTTTTCCTAGACTACGTAGTCCCAGTTGGGTGTCCTTCCTCTGGCTTCCGTAATATTCTGTATTTTCCCTTAGCATAATCTTCAGCACACTGTGCTTTTAAATATTATTTGTCTCCCTCTCCTGCCTGCCTCGAGCTTCTGGCATGAGGATAGAGCTCTATTTTCCCTGCCTGGTACCTACCTTGTGCCTGACAAAGGTAAACACTTAATAGATATCTGTTGAATAAGGGAAAGTAACCCCTCTGCCCCACTCCCTCCAGCATATGAATTCTAAGGTCCTTCCTAGGGCTAACATTCTGTGATTTTATGCTGATCACCTGAAGCACGATTTTCAGTACTGAGGCTGTGCATGACTTCACTTAGTAGTAAAGGAAACCACCTCACTACACCCTCTCTTTTTTTTCCTCAGGGACCTAATGATAATGTGAGCATGAACAACAGGGGAAACTTCTACCTTATATCACATTTCTCTTGTTAGAATGATCAGGGCTGGCAGCCATCCAGTGGGAACTTCCCAACCACTCCCAAAAAGGTCTCTGCCCATCTACCTGTTACTGGGCAGGTGAGGCTGGTAAAACTCAGTGTCTAGGCATCACAAAACACTCAGGAAAAGAAACTAGCCAGAAGTATTTGCAGATTAGAGTGGCAAGGAAATTTGATGGAAACAAACATTCAAAGTACCTGCCAGGCTTTTAATAATGTCAGAGGAGAAGAATCTGGAACCAGCTGGAGGAAAAAGATAAGAAACACATTTATTTCCCCTGCCCAGACCACATCAACTTTTCCCTACCTCCCCACCCCCCAACACACACACACACACACACACACACACAAGCAAATTTATTTGGGATCCTCAGGAGGAGTCCAGGGGCCAGGTGGAATGTTGCTGTGCATGGTGCTGGCATTCAGATAGCCCCAAAGGCCTATGAGTCCTAGCCAGATTTGTCTCTCTCAACAAGTGACCCTGCCAATGACTGATAGGAAGAAGTTGAGCTCTGCACAGGGAAGAATCAAAAGTCTGGAAATACAAGTCCACAATTCATTATCCAAACCCCAGGGGCCAGATATTTTTCAGAATTTATAATTTTTCAGATTTTAACAGGATAATATGGTGCATCTACTGTATATTATGTAAAACTGTTAGTGGGCTCTGGGTAGCAACACATATACAAACATATCAATATTTTTTCAGCAAAATACATGACTATTCATCCCAAGTGTGGTCAAAAGAGATGTTAAGCAGCCTTGTGGCAGCTCAGGTCAGGGTCTTCCTCCAAATGTGTTTCCCTTGTTGTTGTTGTTGTTAGGTGCCATCAAGTTGGCTCTGACTATAGCAATCCTAAGTACATCATAATGAAACACTGCCGAGTCCTGTGTCATCCTCATAATCTTTGCTGTGCTTGGGCCCAGTGTCGCAGTCACTGTTTCAGTCCATCTCATCAAGGGTCTTCCCCTTTTTCACCGATCCTCCACTTTACCAAGCATCATGTCCTTCTCCAGGGACTGGTTCCTTCTAACAACATGACCAAAGTAAGTAAGATGGAGTTGTCTTAGACTTATGAAAAAGATTTTGGTTTTAGACTGTTTTGTATTTCATAATTTTGGTCAACGGATTGCAGGCTTACAGTGGTTCCAGTTGTACCTGCAAAAATTCCTACAGTTAATCAAATTTCCTAAGCTTGCAAATTTCCTGGCTGGTGGTTGGAGGCAGGGCATGGATGGGGAGTAAAAACTAAACAAGGGGAAAGCAGCTTGGACCATCCTTCTTCATCCTCACCCCCAAAGATTCATGAGCATAACTTGTTCCCTAGGACAGATAGCTAATAATTCTTGGGGTACAGGTGGAGGCCTACTGGGAAGCCTCATGGATGGCAAGTGATAAAAAATAAATAAAAGGCTACAGTGGTAGGTAAGGTTGTGTGTCAACTTGGCTGGGCCTGGTTGAGGGGCTGGGAAGCTGGTGGTAGTTATTCTCCACAACGAGACTGGCAATCAGCTCCATGGTGGGATCTACCACAAGCAGCTGAGTAGCTGCTTTAGGGATGTGGTCTACTTCCTGTATATAAGAAGCAGCTTTGGGAATGGTCTCTAGCTTATGGCATGCTTGAGCCCTTCAGGTAGCTGTGTCATTGTTCATCAGCCTGCCATGCTTTGCTGACTTTGGGACTTTCAATGGACTTGAATCAATGCCCTGCCATGTTGTTTGATAACATTGGGACTGTGCCTTTTCACTTGTCAACCTTGGGTTTGTCAGCCTCAGCAGCCAGCAGCTGTCTGAGTGAAGAAAAACCTCCAGCTTCAGTGGAGTGGGAACAGGAGGCAGAGCTGAAGCCCACGGTTGAGGGGCTTTCACCTACCCCTAGAGCCTGGCACTTTGAACTCAGACTTAAAGCCTCCAAACTGTAAGAGAATAAACAGTTTGTTAAAGCCATCCCATTTTTGGTATATTTCTGTCAGAGTGACACTAGGTAATCAAAACAGCTACCTAACTGCTGATAGTTTTGAATCAATTCAGTTTGTAGGGTGTTTTTAGTTAAATGTACTGTGAAATTATGTATATTTACATTTATAATATATTTTTTCAAGTTTTAAAAATGTATATGAGTAATAATTGCTCCTGAAGTGGAGAAGAACACAAGACCGCTTCTTGCTATGGCTTCCTGGGGCCCACTTCCAATAGTTCAATGATTTCTAGTGTATCCTTCTAGAAGTATGCATGTAGTCTGCTTTAAACCATATACCACACCCACTGCCACAGAGTCAATTCCAACTCATAGTGACCTCCATTGGGTTTCTGAGGTGGTAAATCTTTACAGAAGTAGATTGCCCCATCTTCCTTCTGTGGATTGGCTGGTGGGATTGAATCATCAACCTTCTGGTTAGCAGTCAGATGTCTTAGGCACTGTGCTACCAGAGCTCCTTTTTAAACCATACACTCACTGCCATCAAGTCAGATCTCACTCATAGCGACCTCTCCTTGAGTTTCCAAGGCAGTATCACTAAGGAAGTAGATTGCCCAACCTTCTTTCCAAGGAGTGGCTGGTGGGTTTGAACTGCATGTTGTTGTTGTTGTTGTTATTTTGCCGTCGAGTCGGCCCCGACTCATAGCGACCCCTCCTTGGGTTTCCGAGGCAGTATCACTACAGAAGTAGGATTGCCCAACCTTCCTTCCGAGGAGTGGCTGGTGGGTTTGAACCGCCAGCCTTCTGCATAGAATATCATAAATACTGTATCAGTGTTTTCTTGTCTTAATAATACATTGTAGTCATTTTTTCATATCCGTACCCTGAATATCTAATTTTTCTGTTTCTATTAAACTAGTTTTTTTTTTTTTAATAATGGAAATGATAAGTGTACTAGGCAAATGACAAACAGTTGCAAAAGGAAGAAACTTCTAATTACTGACTTTAAGACTTGTATGCATGGCTCCCCACCCCCTCCCAAGGCAGCATAGCATAGTGGTTAAGAGCCTAGAGCTCCAGCATTTGGATTCAAGTCCTCATTCTGTCCTTCATAAACTCTGTAACTTGGAAAAATTACTCAATCTCTCTAAGCTTCAGTTTCCTTATCTGTAAAATGGGCCTAGTGAAGATACTTTGAATAAACTCAAAGAGATAATACAGTTAAAGGGTTTAGCACAGTATCTGGGGCAGAGTAAGTTATTGTAGTTCAAATCTGAAGCAGCCATACTCCTGCTGCTACATGAGATGAATAGAAGACCCTCCTAAATTTGCCTGTAGGATAGCCTGAATTGATACCACTGAGTTCTTTTAACATGGAAAGTGAAATAAGTGAACCCAGAGATTTTTTTGTTCCTCTCTCCCCTATTACAAACTGACCACAGTCAAAAAAGTTTGGAGGCCACTGTTCTTAGCAGATTAAACCTTGGACTTTGGACACTAAGCTCCTGCCCTAGTGAGAGAGGGAGAGTAGATATAAAGCATTAAAGGACTGAGTTTGGGCTTAGAAGTTCTAACCCTATATTTGCCACTATTTTGCTGTGTGACTTTGGGTAATCTGTTTCTTCTCACAAGAAGACTTCAAATATCACCTAGCTCTGGGAGTCTAAGGAGCTCTGGTAGTGTAGTGGGTAAGGCATTTGGCTGCTAACCAGAAGGTCAGTGGTTCAAACCCACCAGCTGCTCTGCAGGAGGAAGATAAAGCAATCTACCTTTGTAAAGATTTACAGCCTTGGAAACCCCAATGGGGTTGGTATGAGTTGGAATAGGCTCTATGGCAGTGGGTTTTGTTTGTTTTTTCTACAAGTCTAGGATTCTGTTGTGACTTCTAGGATTCTACTTTTGATTTGCAGGAGTATGCAGATATGGCTGTAGGCAAACTGGCGTCCTTAGAAAGCTGCTGGTTAGTCTGGCTTGGGCATTTGCTCCCTTATGAAAGCAGAGTGCTGCTTAAGCATTGCTGGCCCTGGAATCAGAAAGTTAGTTTTAAATTTTCACTCAGACAGCCTCTTGGATGGGTACATTACCTAATCTCTCTGGTTAATAATTGTATCCACCTTAAAATAGTGCCTATCATTTAATAGTACCTATTTTAAAAATAGTACCTTTCTCTACTTATTGTATCTATCTTTTTGGATCCATTCATTCTTCAAGTATTTATTGAGTGCTCACTGTGAGTTAGGTACTGGAATATAAGCATCCATGAAAAGAACCAAGTGGAATTTACAGTCCACTGTGGAGAACTGACAATAGCAATAAACATACTAATAAATACTACTGAGCACTAACAAGCACTACTGAGAATGGCAATGCAGTGTTACCAAAACCTATAACAGAGAAATCTTATTTAGTAAGGGATTTCAGGGAAGGTTTTCCTGGGAAGGTGATGCTTCCATTGAGCACAGAAGAATGAGCAGAGTTAACTTGATAAGAGGGGAGAGCGGATGTGCACAAGTCCTAAGGTGGCAGATAAGAAAGAGAGATAGTGACAGCACTGGAGGAAAGAGAATAAAAGGGAGCATGGAGGTTGGGGAGATAAGCAAAGTGTAAACCATGTTTTGTCTTTATCTTCAGAACAGAGGGAGGACTCAAGCAGGAGGCTGATACAATCAGTTTAAAGTTTAGAAGAGATCTTTAGCTGAGCATAGATTTGGGTAGTAAAATGAGTAGACACACACCAGCTAGGAGGCCACTACTATGGTCCAGGTGAAATAAAATGGTATCTTAGAATGGGATGAGCATAGAGGAAGTTAGAAAGAAGTGAATGGATTAGAGAACTGTTTAGGAGATAAAGGTTACAGGACTGGGTAATAATTAGATGGGATGGAATTGAGGGAGGGACTGAGGGAGAGGAATTTGTCATGAATGACATCCAGGTTTCTGGTTTGAGCAATTGGATAGCTAATGGTGCTATTCACCAGGAGAAGGACTCTAAGAAGAGCAGCGGGTATGGAGGAAAAGCCTAAATGACTTTAGATCTGTTTGCTTGTGATGCCCTTGAGACATTCAAGTTAAGCTGAGTGTGCAGCAGGCACCTGGATACATGGGTGTAAGGGTCAAAGGAGAAGCCTGAACTAGAAATACAGATTTGGGAAAAGTTAGCAGAGATAACCATCATACTTGTGCATATGATTGAAATGTTCCAGCAATCAACTATAGCGTAAAGAGAGGAGAGGGACTGAGTACCAACTTCAAGGAAATCAAATATTAATAACTGAGTGATAAGAATGAACCAGAGAAGAGGATGAACCAGAGAATGAAACAAGAGAGGAGGAGAAAAACCCAATCAAGAAACCATGGGTCTCAGAAGTGAAGGAAAGAGTGTTTCATGAAAGTGGGAGTCATCAACTGTGTGGAAATTATATATGTGTGTGTGTGTGTGTGTGTGCAGCCAGTAAAATGAGAACTGAATGATGCTTATTGCATTAAACAACAGAGAAACAACCTCAGTGAGAGCTGTAGATGTGGAGTGATGGGGTGGAAGCCAGGGCTGAGGTTGCTGTTTTTATGTGCCGTCAAGTCGTCTCCGACTCATAGCAACCCCTCCTTGGGTTTCTGAGGTGGGATCTCTACGGGAGTAGATTGCCCAACCTTCCTTCTGAGCAGTGGCTGGTGGGTTTGAACCGTCAACCTTCTGGTTAGCAGTCAAGTGCCTTAGGCACTATGCCACCAGAGCTCCCCATGACTGAGGAAAGAGTAAGAAATGAGGAAATGATCCTGGTGAATATAGAATGGTCCTTCACAAATGTGAAGGGAGAGGAGAGAGATAGGGCAGGAGCTTAAAATTCTTTGAAAGTTTAAATGACATAATGCACATAAAATGCTTAGGGCAGTGCTTTATCCTGGGTGAACGATAACTGAGAGCATTTGTCTTAGAGAAAAACACATGAATTGTTTGAAAGACTCAGATACTTGACTTTAGTGCTTCCACATGACATTAGTAAGGCTTATTTTAGAATAATAATAATAAAATCCTGGCATCAGGGTTGGAGGAAGACTCATTAACAACCTGTTATATGCAGATGATACAACTTTGCTTGCTAAAAGTGAAGATGACTTGAAGTACTTACTGATGAAGATTAAAGACTTCAGTCTGCAGTATGGATTATATCTCAATGTAAAGAAAATGAAAAGCCTCACAACTGGACCAATAAGCAGCATCACAATAAATGAAGAAAAGATTGAAATTGTTAAAGATTTCATGTTACTTGGTTCCACAATCAACACCAATGGAAGCAGCAGTCAAGACATCAGACAATGTATTGCACTGGACAAACCTGCTGCAAAAGACCTCTTTCAAGTGCTGAAGAGCAAAGATGTCTCCTTGAAAACCAGGGTACACCTAACTCAAGCCATGGTTGCCTCATATGCATGTGAGAGCTGGACAATGAGCAAGGAAGACCAAAGAAGAGTTGATGCTTTTGAGTTGTGGTGTTGGGGAAGAATGCTGAAAGTACCATGGACTGCCAAAAGAATTAACAAATCTGTCCTGGAAGAAGTGCAGCCAGAATGCTCCTTGGAAATGAGAATGGCCAGACTTCGTCTCACCTACTTTGGTCATGTTGTCAGAAGGGACCATTCCCTGGAGAAGGATATCATGCTTGGTCAACAAAGGGTCAACGAAGAAGGGGAAGGCCTTCAATGAGATGGATTGATACAGTGGCTGTGATGATGGGCTCGGGTATAGCAAGGATTGTGAGGTTGGCTCAGGACCAGGCAGTGTTTTGTTCTGTTGTACATAGGGTTGCTATGAGTCAGAGCCAACTTGACAGCACCTAACAACAACACAATTTTAGAATTACAAAATGTACTAAACTCTTGTGAAATGGAAATCTGGAGAACAATTGGGAAAGGAAGAGACTGAAACTATTGTCTTCAGTAATCACATGGTCCCAGGGTCAGGAAGGGCAAGAAGAGTCAATAGCTATGGCTGGGGATGGGGACTGGGAAAGGTTGATTTCCCTCTGTAAGTTCAAATCTCCAGGGCATCTCTCTTTGAGCATAGCTCAATCACATTTCATGAAATAACTACAGAAAATAACAAACTTGATATAGTGGGAAAATATAGAACATTGCATTAAAAAATGGAAAAAAACATAATAAAAATGTATTGTGTGGTTTATAACATATAAATAAAATATATGACAATAATAACATAAAGTCCAAGAGTGAGGAGATGGAAGTGTATACTATTGTAAGTTCTTATACTCTACATGAAGTGGTATGATACAACTTAAAGATAGACTGTGATAAGTTAAAGATGCATACTACAAGTCCTAAAACCAAACCAAACCCACTGCCATTGAGTCAATTCTGACTCATAGTGACCCCCATTGGCTTTACAAGGTGGTACAGCAGATTGCCCCATTTGCCTTCCACAGAATGGCTGGTGGGTTTGAACCACTAACCTTCTGGTTAGCAGTCAAATGCCTTAGGCACTGTACCACCAGAGCTCCTTACAACTCCTGAAACAAACACTAAAATAACAAAACAGAATTATAGCTAATAAGTCAACAAAGAAGACAAAATAGAATCATAAAAATAATCTAAAGAAAGAAAAATGGAAGAAAGAACACAGAACAAATGAGACAAATGGAATATAAGTACTAAGAGAATTGATTAAACTGAACTACACCAATAATCATATTAAATGTAAATTTTCTAAATGTTCCAACTAAAAGGCAGAGATTGCCAGATTGGATTAAGAAAAAAAGAGCCAACTCTATGCTGCTGACATGAAATGCACCTTAAATATAAAGAAGCACATAGGCTAAAAGCAAAAGGATAAAAATAGATACACCATACCAGCATTAGTCAAAAGAAAGTTGGAGAGGTTTCATGAATAGCAGACAAAGTAGATTTCAGAGTAAAGAAGGTTATTTCATAATGTTAAAAGGTTCACTTCATCAAAAGAGTATAATAATCTAAACATTTATACATTTAATAGTGGAGCTTCAAAACATTTGAAGCAAAAACTTATAGAATTGCAAGGAGAAATAGACAAATCTACAACTGCAGTTGGAAATTTTAATACCCTTCTTTATACATATTCTTCACAAGCTCATATAGAACATTGACTAAGACAGACCATATTCAGGCCATAAAATAATCTCAATAAATCTAAAAGGATTTGGGTCACACAAAGCATGTTCTCCGACCAAAATGGAATTAAATTAGAAATCAATAACAAAAAGATATCTGGAAAATCACCAAATATTTGAAAACTAAATAGCATGCTTCTAAATAATCCAGGAGTCAAAAAAAAGAAAAAAAGGGAAAGAGAAATTAGAAAGTATTTTGAACTGAATGAAAATGATAACATATCAAAATGTGTGGAATGCTACTAAAGCAGTACTTAGAAGCAAGTTGATAGACTAAATATCTAGGTTAGAAATGAAGAATGGTCTCAATACAATGACCTCCTCTCTCACCTTAAGGCGCTAGAAAAAGAAGAGCAAACTAAACCTACAACAAGCAGAAGAAAGGAAATGATAAATATCAGAGCAGAAATGAATGAAATAGAAAACAAAAACAAAAAAGAAAATCAATAAAACAAAATCCTGGTTCTTTGGGAACAGCAATAAAATTGGTAAACATCTAGCCAGACTGATGAAAAAAGAGAGCAGAAACAAATTAGAACTAATAGGAATAAGAGAGCTGCTATCAATAGATTCTACAGATATTAATAGGATAATAAAAGAATATTATAAATAATTTTATGGCAATAAATCCGTCAACTTAGATAAAATGGACAATGTCCTTAAAAGGCACAACTACCAAAACTCACACAAGAAAAAATAGATAGCATGAATATCCCTGTATCTTATTAAACAATTTGAATCTGTAGCTAAGAACCTTTCTAAAAAGAAAGCTCCAGGCACAGATAGCTTCATTGGTGAATTTTATAAAATATATAATGAAGAAAGTCTACCAGTTCTATACAAACCCTTCCAAAAAATGGAAGAGGGGGGAACACCTCTTAATTCATTAATAGAGACAAGAATTATCTTGATATCAAACCAGACAGGCATTACAAGAAAAGTAAATTAGACGCATATTGCACATGAATACAGATGCAAAAATTCTAAATAAAATTTTAGCAAACAAAATCCAACCATATATAAACAGGATACTATATCACAGCCCAGCAGAATTTATCCTAGGAATGCAAAGTTGGTTTAACTTTTAAAAATCAAGCAATGTCATTCATCATATTAATTATCATATTAATAACCTAAAAAAAAAAACTATAAAATAATCCTAATAGATGCAGAGAAAATTTGACAACATCCAACATCCACTCCTGATTTTAAAGAAAACTTGCAGCAAAGTAATAAAAGAAATTTCCTCAACCTAATATAAAGCATCTGCTGAAAAATTTACAGCATTATCACACTTAATAAGAAAAGATAGAATGTTTTCCTCAAAGATCAGTAATAAGAATATCTGCTCTTACTACTTCTATTCAATATTGTACTAAGGTTTTAGCTACTGTAATAAGGCAAGAAACAGACATTTATATTGGTAAGGAAAACATGAAACTATTGCAGATAATATGATTGTCTATGTAGAAAGTCTGATGAAATCTGTGAACAGGTACTAGAATAAGTGATCTTAGCAAGGTTGCATGATACAAGATCAATATACAAAATTCAATTGCATTTCTATATACCAACAATTAACAATCAGAAATTTAAATTTTAAAAAATCATACCATTTACAATAGAATAAAATATATGAAATTCTTAGGTATAAATTTGAGAAAAGATTTATAAGACTGAGAACTACAAAACATTTCTGAGAAAAATTAAAGAAGACCTAAAGAAATAGAAAGACATACTTTGTTCATGGATCAGAAGATTGTTTAGATGTCAGTTCTTCCACACTGATCTGTATAGATTGAATGTGATTTCAATCAAAACCCCATCAAACTTTTTGTAGAAACTGATAAATCCTAAAATTCATATGGAAATGCAAAAATCTACTGTAATCAAGACAAACATGGTGTTGCTGTAAGATTTTTTTAAAATGGATAAATGGAACAGAATAGAGAGTCTAGAATTAGACCTACATATATATGGACAAGGAGCTCTGGTAGCATAGTGCCTGAGGCACTTGACTGCTAATTAGAAGGCTGGTGATTCAAACCCACCAGCCACTCCTCAGAAGGAAGGTTGGGCAATCTACTGCTGTAGTAATACTGCCTTGGCAACCCAAGGAGGGGTCACTATGAGTCGGGTACGACTCGACGGCACATAACAACAACAACAACATATATGGACAATTGATTTTTGACAAAGATACAAAGGCAACTCAGTGAAGAAAAAATAGTCCTTTTAACAAATAGTGCTGGAACAAATGGATATCCATATGTAAAAAAAGTAAACTTTAATTCATACCTTGCACCATATACAAAAATTAAAGTGGATCATGGACTCAATTGTGATACCTAAAACTATAAAACTTATGGAAGAAAATAAAAGAGAAAATCTTTGTGACATTGGGTTATGCAAATATTGCTTAAATACAACAACAAAAACATGATCCATAAAAGAATAAAATGATGAATTCATGTTGTAAAACTTAAAATTTCAGCTTTTGAAAGTTAATGTTAAAAGAATGAAAAGACGAGCCACAGACTGAGAGAAAATATTTGCAAATTGTACACCTGATACTTCTGTATGGAATAGTCGGTGTGATAAGAAAACAAACAACTCATTTTAAAAAATGGGCAAAGGATTCAAACAGACCAAAGAAGATATATAGATGGCAATAAGCACATAAAAAAACACAAATTCAAACCACAAAGAGATACCACAATACTACAACTTGAATGGCTACAATGAAAAAGACTGACCATATCTAGTATTGGTAAAGATGGGGATGAACTAGAACTTCGTACACTACAGATGAGAATATAAAGTGGCACAACCACTTTGCAAAACGGTTTGACTCTTTCTTAAAAAATTAAAAATATACATATGATCGAGCCATTCTGCTCCTAGGAATTACTCAAGAGAAAAGAAAGCATAAGTTCATACAAAGACTTGCATATAAATTGTTCAAAGCAGATTTATTTGTGACAGCCCCAAACTGGAAACAACTCAAATAACCATGATGAAATGGATGCATGGGAATTCCCGAACACTTAACTGTGCTCAGGAGGAACTTGTACATAGACCAGGAGACTGTCGTTTAAACAGAACAAGGGGACACTGCATGGTTTAAAATCAAGAAGGGAGTGCTTCAGGGTTGTATTCTTTCACCATACTTATTCAATCTGTATGCTGAACAAATCATCTGAGAAGCCAGACTATATGAAGAAGAACATGGCATCAGGATTGGAGGAAAAATTGTTAACAACCTACATTATGCAGATGACACAATTTTGCTCGCTCAAAGTGAGAATAACTTGAAACACTTAGTGATGAAGATTGAAGGCTACAGCCTGCAGTATGGATTACACCTCAGTATAAATAAAACAAAAATCTTCACAATGGGACCAATAAGCAGCATCATGATAAATGGAGAAAAGATTGAAATTGTCAGACTTCATATTACTTGGTTCTACAATCAACACCAATGGAAGCAGCAGTCAGGACATCAGACGATGTACAGTACTGGGCAAATCTGCTGCAAAGGACCTCTTTCAAGTGCTGAAGAGCAAAGATGTCTCTTTGAAGACTAAGGTGCACTTGACACAAGCCATGGTATTTTCAATCGCCTCATATGCATGTGAGAGCAGGATAATGAAAAAGAAAGACAGAAGAAGAGTCGATGCTTTTGAGTTGGCGAAGAATGCTGAAAGTACCATGGACTGCTAAAAGAACTAACAAATCTGTCCTGGAAGAAGTGCAGCCAGAATGGTCCTTGGAAATAAGAATGGCCAGACTTTGTTTCACTTACTTTGGTCATGTTGTCAGAAGGGACCATTCCCTGGAGAAGGATACCATGCTTGGCAAAGTGGAGGAACAACAAAAAAGGGGAAAGCTCTCAAGAAGATGAATTGACCCAGTGGCTGCAACAATGCCTCAGGTATAGCAAGGATCATGGGGCTGGCACAGGACCAGGCAGTGTCTTGTTCTGCTGTACATGAGGTCACTATGAGTTGGAGATGACTCGACAGCACCTAACAACAATAACAATACCTACCCACCCACCACAAATATGTGTTGTAAATCCTAATCTCTATGCCTGTAGGAGCTCTGGTGGCATATTGGATAAGGCACTTGATTGCTAACCAAAAGGTCAGCAGTTCAAACCCACCAGCTACTCTGCAGAAGGAAGACAGGGTGATTTACTTCCGTAAAGATTTATAGCCTCAGAAACCCAATGGGTGGGGGGTCATTATGAGTCAGAAATAACTCGATGGCAGTGAGTTTTTTTGAGTTTATGCCTGTGGGTAGAATCCCATTTGGTAATGGGTTGTCTTTGCTTGTTAATGAGTCAGGATTAGTGTTGGGTGTATCTTGAGTCAAACTCATGTGAGATATAAAAGAGAATAAACAAGCAAGCAGAGGAGCAATGGGGTAACAGAGATGCCAAGACACATAGACATCTTCAAGACATGCCGGCCTACAGATGTTGAAGGGAGAAAAGGACCTTCCTCCAGAGCTGACACAGAGAGCAAGCCTTCTCCTAGAGCCAGTGCTCTGAATTTGGACCGCCAGCCTCCTAAACTGTGAGAAAATAAATTTCTGTTTGTTAAAGCCACCCACTTGTGGTATTTCTGTTACAGCAGCACTAGATAACACAGACATTTCAGAATCTTCTGTTGAGGCCCTACTATGTGTCAGGTGCTAGGATTACAAAGATGAATGAAGCACTGTTCTTTCCCTTAAGGAACTGACAATCAAATATAAGATAGACTTTCCTAGGAAATAGGGAAGAAAGAGGGCAAGAGTTGGGAAAAAAACATTATTATTAGAACTTAATTGTGCCAGGCAAAATGTCATCCTCTCACATAATAAACACAAATCTGTGTGGAAGGCACTATTTTCTCCATTGTATGGATGAGTAGGCTGAGGCACACAGAGGGTTATGTAACTCGCCAAGGGTTATATAGATTTAGGCCCAGGTTTTCAGACTCCAAGTCCAGTGTTCTTGCTTGAAATCTGACAGTTGCACTATACCTGACCCACCCTCTTCACCAGATTGAGTTGTGGGAAGAGTAGAAACTCCAGAGACAGAAACCTGGCTTCTTGTCCTAGCCTTGCTGGCAACAAGCTGTGTGACATTGGGAAGTCACATCCCCTTTGTGCAGCTTAGTTTTCGTATATGTAAAATGATGAGAGTAGACTAGGTGATTTTAAAGATAGTTTTCAACTCATTGTTTTTTTTTTTTAAACTCCATTTATTTTCCCAGTGGGTTATAAATTCATTTTGTTTCCATCTCATAAAAAGGGTCACTGGAGCTCAGAGGGGTGTCACTCAGCCAGTTTCCCACTGCACTGGAGCTGGAACCCAGTCCTGGAGCCTGATCCCCTACAGTTATCACCAACTACGGCTGGGTGATTCAACAGGACTTCCTGGGAAGGCAGTTGTGAGTCCTGCAGCCAGATGCCAGGAACCGACCCCCTGCAAGAGCCACTGAGGGAAGCCAGAGGAGAGCAAGGGACAGCCCGGTGGATCCCGGAACTAGTCTCAATGATGCTTCCCGAGGTGTTTCATGCTATTGAACATGGCCCTGAGAGAGATGCTATCAGGAGGCATATTTAATGGGTTTTGGAAATTGGCTAATTTGGTTGCAACAGTCTGTGTGCTGTCTGGTGCATGTTAACTAAGCATCCAGGGCCAGCCTAAGCTTGTGAGTAGAACCATGGTGCCCATGGCCTTCAGAGAGACCAGCACAGGGAGGGCCAGGGCCAAGTGGATGGCAGTTTCTAGTTGCCCCAATGACCCCAGGTGACCTCAGACCATGGGTTTGGTGCTGGGCCAAGGTCCCTTTCTGCTCCACAAAGAGTCACTCCACCTACCTGCCCTCTCCCTTTCACATGGGTCCTCCCCTCAGCCTTCACCTCTCTACCCAGACTGCTCTACCTCCCCGACTTCCCTCGGCCAGTCCTGAGCAGAGCCCCGACACCATACAGTCACTCTTCCCCCAAGCCTTGGGTAACTATCAATATCCCGCACTGAGAAGGAATGCACAGCTCCTTGCAGGCCTGGATCACTGACCTGCTCTCCCGGGCGCTCCTTCTCCATGCTCCCTCAGAGACACAGCCATCCATCAGCGCCCTGCCTCACTGCTCACACTTACTTCCTTTGGCAGTCTTCAGCGGGGTTGTTTATTTTCTTCCTCTCACCTCTTGCTCCTGGACTTGGGCTTTCTGCAAGCTGCTTTTCAGGGTTGTCCCGCAGAGTGGGACATAAGGACCCCCAAAGCCAAGCACCCCATGCTCCCTCCCGGTGACTCTTTTCTCTCTCCCAAGCTTAGGATCACTGGGAGGAAAAGACTAAGCTTTGTGACAGGGCCAACAAAACCAGTTGTGTGGAATCGACTCTGACTCCTGCTGGCCCCAGGCGGGTCAGAGCCCAGCTACACTCCATGGAGTTCTCAACGGCTTGATTTCTCAGAAGCTGATTATAAACGTTTTCATTCAAAGTGCCACTGGGTAGACTCAAACCTCTAACTTTTGAGTTAGCAGCTTAACACATTAATCTTTCTTTGCACCACTCAGGGACTCCATGACAGGCACAGGGTACATTTTAAAGGGCCCAAGGCATGGAATCAGAAGGCTTCAGCTTCAGAATTAATTCTGAGAGAACCTGGGGCAAGACCATTAACCTCTCTAAGCCTCAGTTTTCTCATTTATGAAATGGAACTGTGAAGACCAAGTGAGAAAGTCATAGCTATCATTTCTTGATTATAGTCTGTAGACCTTGGCTCCATGCCAGGACCTTTCAAATATAATTGTTTGTGAAAGTGCCGTATCAATTAGAAAGTGCAAATGCTATTTATTACAGACAAACCCCATTAACAACAACCCATTGCTATTGAGTCGACTCTGACTTGTAGTGAGTCCTGCTGGGTTTCCAAGGCTGCAAATCTTTATGGAAATAGATTGCCTCATCTTCCTCCCTCAGAGCAGTTGGTGAGTTTGAACCACCCACCTTCTGGTTACCAGTCAAATGCCTTACCCACTACACCACCAGAGCTCCTTACAGAAAAGCCCAGAAGGTCTCTAGGGCTCCATATGTCCTTCCTTTGTACCTAGAAAATTATTAAATGGGCACGTGTAAACAGTATTGTTAAAAATAAAAATCTGTACATACACTATCTCATTTAATGTTCACATAACTTCTCTGAAACAGGTAAGGCAAATATGGTTAGCCCAGTTCCATGGATAAGGAGGGCTCTGGTTACCTTGTACTGCTCTGATAAGAATATATCACAAATGGAATGCTTGAACAAACAGGAGTTTATTCTCTTACAGTTTGGAGGCTTTAAGTCTGAGTTCAAATTGCCAGGCTCTAGAGGCTGGGTGAAGGAGCTCTGGTAGCGTAGTGCCTAAGGCACTTGACTGCTAACCAGAAGGCTGGCGGTTCAAACCCACCAGCCACTCCTCGGAAGGAAGATGGGGCAATCTACTTCTGTAGTGATACTGCCTTAGAAACCCAAGGAGGGGTCGCTATGAGTCGGGTCCAACTCGACGGCACATAACAACAATAACAACAACAGAGGCTGGGTGAAAGCCCCTCAACCTTGGGCTGCAACTCTGCCTCCTGCTCCCGGCCCACTGAAGCTAGAGGCATTTCTTCATTCAGACAGCTGCTGGCTGCTGAGGCTGACAAGCCCAAGGTTGACAAGTAAAAAAGGCACAGTCCCAATGTTACCAATCCATACACCAGGCCATTAATTCAAGTCCATTAAAAGGCCCAAGATTGGCAGAGCATGGCAGGCTGATGAACAATGACATGGCTACATGCAGGGTCAAGCGTGCCATAAACAAGAGACCGTTCCCTAAGACTTCTCCTTATATACAGGAAGCGGACCACATCCCTAAAGCAGCTACTCAGCTGCTCACAGTAGACTCCACCATGGAGTTGATAACCAGTGTCATCATGGGAAATACTACATCCAGCTGCCCAGCCACTCTACCAGGCCCAGCCCAGTTGACACACAAACTTAACTACCACAAGGTGACCAAGACCCAGAGAACTGGGTCTGGGAAAGTCTACCTTACGGCTTCTGCCAGTGTTCTCCACTTTTCCCCTGAGTCTTCATGTCCTACCTGCTCCCCACCATTCAACTGTGGTGCACTAGGAAGGATACCTATTCCATGTGATGGTAAGTGAGGGTGATGGGCAGTGTGTGTGTATGAGTGTGAGTGTGTGGGTGAGGGTGTATGAGGTACTGTGGTGTGTGAGCTGTGAGTGAGAGTGTGTATGGGTGAGTGTGAGTATGTATGAGTGTGTGTGCACAAATGTGTGAGTGTATATCACTGTAAAAGTGTCTGTGTGTGTGTCTGTGTGTGTGTGCAGGGCATGGATAGCATCTTGGGAAAGGGAATGAAATGCCAAGTGGAGAAGCTCTGGAATAGTCAGAGTGAAGCTCTGAGGGCACCAGCCTGCGGCTCAGACAGCACTGTCTCCAGAGGGAAGGGAGTGTGGTGGGGAAGTTCTCAGAGTGTTGGCAAGCTGGCTGTTGGTCAGAAACCAGTGGGAAATGGAGTCACACAAGAAGAGGCATAATGTGTCAGATGACTGAGCTTCTGAGCCAAAGATTTTAGCAAGATCTTGTTCCTATTCTGCTAACCTCAGGCCAAACAGATCACTTCCCAAACCGCACTTAGTACCTCACATCCCTCAGGACACAGACTCAGGCTAGGGCCCAGGAGCCTGTGTGTGAACGTGTCCTTCTTTCTGAGTGGTCAGTAATTATCCAGCCCTTGGCTCTTTACCAGTGGGCCAAAGACCCCCAGCCACCAGACGCCATTGCTAATTCCTACACAGGGTGAGTCATGGCCCAGCCTGCTCATGCGGACCAGAGCTCCCTCAGAAGCATGAAGAACAAACGGGGCTGTTGCTGACCCTTTCAGAGAGCCCCAATAACTCACTGCCTGCATGAATACCTTTATAAAATGCAGCTAGTTAAAGCCACTGTGCCCCAGGATGCAGCCCCATTCACCAGCCAGACTCTTCCTTGCTTTCAGCACCATACTCCTCTAGGCTCCCCTTCCATACCCCCATGCTCCCATACCTCCAAATATCCCCTTAGCTCTTTGGGGTCATCTCTCCCCTCACCTCCATGGCCTGATAGACCGTGGCTCTCCCTTGGGGACATGGCTGCCCTTTGGACCTGCTCACAGGGAGGCTGCCCTGTCCTCTCTGCCCTCGGGCTTGAGAGGTGGGATGGCACCCTCAAGCTCCACACACCATTGAGCCCTGCCCCTGTCTGGTGAAAGCCTCACTTAGCTGTGGCTCCTGCCACCTGCCTTACTCTGCTCTCCCTTGGTGCCTCACAGATCAGCCTCTTCGTGGAAGACAATGCTCTCCTGGGGAAAACTTTGGCAGCTGCAAGGCCAGCCATCATTTGGGATGACATCACACCCACAGGGACCACAGGCTCAACGGTCGGACTCTTGGGCCTTGACCTCTTACCCATTTCTCTACTGCAGCCTCCACTTCCTGGCTACACCTGAACCTAGACATTTCAGGGAAATTCCCACCTGTAGAAGATTAAACCCAAACTTCCTACGGCAGACAACAATGTCACACTCCTGCCCTGTGACTTCTTTGGTCCTCTAATTCCTTGGGCCTTTATTTACTCCCTTTATTGGCCCTTCCTATTTTTCCTTTCATCCCAGGACAGTCTGGGATATCCCATTGCTTCTAATAATTCTTACACTAATTGCCTCTTGGCCCTTTATCTTTCTGTAACACCCTCTTGGCAAAGTCCCAACCCAAAGTTAACTCAACTATCTACCTTCTCTGTACCTGTATCTGGAATACTAGTTGCTGTTGGAGAAAATCATAAAGCCACACAGACTGAGTGTGGCCTCCATCACAAGTAGGCTTTCAAAGTGGCCCGGACTTTTCTACTCTTTCCTTACTCAGCTCTCTTGCTAGAGGTCACCATCACCATATTTTTATATAAATGATATGTGTTGTACATGTTTTGCAAACCATGCACCCTCCGCCCCGTGGGTTAGTTTTCTATGTGAGCTATGTGTGTTATACACGTGTGTGTGTGTTATTTGTTGGGGTGGTGGGGACAACGGTAGCTATCTCAGGCCCTTTGGACTCTCCTTGGAGTCCCTGGGTGGTGCAAAATGTTAATGGGCTCAGCTGCTAATGGAGAGGTAGGAAGTTCCAGTCCACCTACGGCACCTTGGAAGAAAGGCCTGGTCATCTACTTCCAAAAAATCAGCCACTGAAAACCCTGTGGAGAAAAGATCTACTGTGACACACATGGAATTGTCGTGAATCAGAAGCAACTTGATGGCAATTAGTTTTTTTCACTTTCCTCAAGGTACCACCTCCCCCAACACCCCTCCACATTCTCAGCAGATAACCTTAACAGAAAATCAGACTGATTTGGCAGA
Organism: Orycteropus afer afer; assembly: GCF_000298275.1. Taxonomy (NCBI): domain Eukaryota; kingdom Metazoa; phylum Chordata; class Mammalia; order Tubulidentata; family Orycteropodidae; genus Orycteropus; species Orycteropus afer. The sequence goes on along the minus strand of NW_006921666.1, from coordinate 7,758,840 downwards.
AATCCCATCAATATCCTGCCATCAAACAAATCTTATCCTTTCCTCTCTGATCACAATGGAAGAGGTAGGGGTTCAAGGGTTCCTCCTAAGAATTGAGGCTAATCTCTCAAATGCCTCAGACCCACTCCTTGAAAACTCATTCATTGATTTTCCATTCATCTCTCTCTTATCTTCCACTTCTTCCTCTCTACTGGCTTCTCATTATCATTTAAACACGCTTGAAATTCACTCTTTGAAAGCAAAGCAAAACAGTGACAGTCACTAGGGTTGGTATCCAGTGTGGTAACTCATGGTGTCACCCCCCCCCCCCCCGGAGCTCCTCTTGTACCAGACTATACAGAATACTTTGTACCATTTATCATCAATTTTAATAATAGAATAATATGTGATAAATATAGCTGTAAATTCCTTAAATGTAATATTTCTTAGATTATATGAATATTAACAACAAAATTGTTTTGTAAAATCTTTCTACATTAAATTACATGATTAGTTATAACATTTTTAGTAACTGAGCAGAAATTTTGTTTGATTTTTCCCCTTCTTTTCTTTTAATTACTTCATTCAAAAAATACAGGTTCACAAATATTAATTACTACAATACTGTAGCTGAAGCACTTGAATATTGGACAAAATCAGCAACTATAAAAACACTGGCAGCAGTGAAAACAATTGCACATGTTGTAGTGTGTGCAGATGAATGTGATTGGAAACATCATTGTAACTGGGTAATAATGACAGCTCTGACCAGAGCTCATGAGAAGGTTCAAAAGTAAATTAGCATAACTTAGCCTTGCAGGCATATTGAGACATGTAAACTGGGCTTATGAAAAATGCTTTTGTTGTTATAACTAATTATAGGGATATTTTCATAAAAAAAAAAAAATTAGTTTCTGACCCCCAAGACTTTGGGCCTGGGATAAAACTCACTCCCAAAGGCTGGCTCTCAGCCCAAAAGCAAATAAAACTTACATACAGAACACTCAACCCAGGGCGATGCACCCACCTGCTCTAAGGAGATACATCCCTTGGAGCAATTGGCCATGGGGCACCAGAGGGGCAACAGTCACACGGAGGAAAAGCTGGACAGACAGGAGTACATAACTAAGAAGGCCACGGGGTGGGGAGGTTTACTGGGAAGGGAGAGGAGAAGAGTTGGTTAAGGCTGGGGATGGTAATTGGGGAGTGAAACCAAATATACATGAAATGTTGAATGTACAACAAATTCTGGTCTGTAAATTTGCACCTAAAGCACAATAAAATAATAATAATAATAAATTTCTGTGAAACGCTGCACAAAAATTTTATGGACAGTCATTTTAGTGTCACTCCCTGTGAGAGTGTCACCAGATCTGGTCTATAAACCCTGAAACGCTAGTAGCACCACTGAAACAAGATCCTCTCCCTTAACCCTAGATCCTCCTCTGATTCTTACTTTATCTCAATACCTTTGTATTTGTTATCTATTCCTGTATAACAAAATACCCCAAACTTTGTTGTTGTTGTTGTTGTTATGTGCCGTCGAGTCGGCCCCGACTCATAGCGACCCCTCCTTGGGTTTCTGAGGCAGTATCACTACGGAAGTAGGATTGCCCAACCTTCCTTCCGAGGAGTGGCTGGTGGGTTTGAACCACCAGCCGTCTGGTTAGCAGGCAAGTGTCTTACCCCAGACTTTAGCAGGTTGAAACAACAAGCATATATCATCTCACACAGTTTCTGAGGAAAAGGACACTGGGAGCAGCTAAGCAGGATGGCTCAGGGTCTCTCGCGAGGCTGCAGTCAAGAGGGGGCTGCCATTATCTGAAGATTTGAATGGGATTGGAGGGTCTGCTTCCACGATGACTCACTCATATGACTGTGGGCAGGAGGCTTTGGTTTCCCACCATCTGGATATCATGACGTGAATGCAGCTTCCCCAGCGAGTGATCCACGAGAGAGTGCAGCTAAAACGGAAGCTGCAAAATCTGTTATACTCTATCTCAGAAGTGACCTTCTATGACCTCTGCTGTATTTTATTGGTCACAAAGACCAATCCTGATACAATGAGGACTTCACAAAGGTGAGACTTCCAGGAGGTGGGACTCATTGGGGACGTCTTGGAGGCCAGCTACCACACCCTTCTTCACAGGCTGACTTCTTCAAAGAGTTGGGCACTGACTCTCCACATTTAGCTCTCTCTTCCCTCTCAAGAAGTGCTCTCACTAAGTTCCCAATGACTTCCTTATTGTGAAATCCAATGGCCACTTCTCAGAATCTCATGTGGCCCCTCGGCAACATTCCACCAGGTTGAGCATCCCCTCCTTTGCCAAACATTTTCTTCCTTGGCTCCTGTGACGTCACATACTCCTGGTTTTCCTCAACCTTTTGGCCCCTCTTCATGTCTATTCACAGCTTCTCTTCACTTATTTGTCCATCTCTTAAGGGTTAGAGCACTTTGGGTTTCTCTTGGGGCTCCCTTCTTCAAATCTGGTAGATGTTATCGATTGAATTATGTCCCCAAAAAAGTTATGTTGAAGTCCTAACTCCTGTACTTGTAAATATGACCCTGTTTGGAAACAGGAGTTTTCTTTTGTTATGTTAATGAGGTCATAGTAGGTGGGTCCTAAATCCAATCACTTCTGAATGATGTTTTACAAAGGAGCAGAATAGGTGCTTCTGTGCACGTGCACGTGCACACACACACACACACACGGGAAGACAGATACCATGTGAGAATCTTCTGCAAGCAAAGGAACACCAAGGAATGCCAACACTCACCAGAAACTAGAAGAGAGACTCACAGAAGGAATTGACATGCCAAGACCCTGATTTGGACTTTTGGCCTCCAGAATTATGAGAAAACAAATGTCTGTTTTTTAAATTCCCCATTTGTGGTGTCTTTTGTTACAGCAGCACTAAGCCTTGTATTGTCTGGCCTCACTAACCTGGCCTCCTCACACTCCCCCCACCAGCTTGCACTCTACATGCTAACTCTACAGAGCATCTCATGGCTCCTGCCACCTTCCCATCGTCCTCAGTACACATCCAGTAGAGATCAGCGCCTTAAAGCTATACTTTGTCCAGTCTTGGACTCCTCAACAAAAGGATGAGGAGAAGAGGCCCAATGAGGAAGTAAAGATAAAGCCATACATCAATAAGAGAAATAACTGAAATTCATCAACCTCCGATGGAGAAGCTTGAAGAGATCTTTGAGTGTGCCTTTCAAGTCAAAGGAGGCCCCTTGCTCTGAGAAATATGACCAACTGCCCTCTGTCTCCTCCAGAGACCAAGTGGGAAAGGTTAAGCTTTAGTTACAATAGAAATGACAGATCGGGGTTAGAAACTGAGAGAAGCATTAAATGCCAGAAATTAGCTAGAGCAAGGTGGAATCTGATCGGCAACTTTTTAAAAGGTTTCTGCATATCTGAGATTTTTCCGGGTAGACCAAGCTAGGGGTTGGTGAGTGGGCTAACTCTCCTACCCCAGGATCCACACCTTCCATGGCTGCGTGAACAACCTGCACAGGGCAGAGCTGGGCTCAGAACCCAGACTTGTATGTATCTAGTGGTGAAGTCTGTAGCAAGGTCTGTGCTGCTAAAAGAATGAAAGAAAGAAAAACCACTAAAAAAATAAAGTTCATTGCTGTAAATTCCAGCTCATGGTGCCCCATGTTAATGAGGTCATAGTAGTCAAAGTAGAACTAAACTCACTGTTGTCGAGTTGTATCTGACTCATAGTGACCCCTCTTTGGGTTTCCGAGGCAATATCACTATGGAAGTAGATTGCCCAACCTTCCTTCCGAGGAGTGGCTGGTGGGTTTGAACCACCGGCCTTCTGGTTAACATTCAAATGCCTTAGGCACTATGCCACCAGAGCACCAAAGTAGAACTACTCCGTAGCATTTTCTTGACTGTAATCTTTTCAGAAGCTGATTGTCAGACCTTTCTCCTGCAGCACCTGTGGGTGAGTTTGAACTGTGAAACTTTAGATTAATAGTCAGCTCAAACAATTTTCCCCACCCAGGGACCCTGAGCTGGCAGAGGGGCTTATGTGGCCCTTTAGGGTCAGAATAGTTTAGCTCCTGCTGCCTGGTTGTGCAATCCTAAAGAGACTGGGGCCACTGGCAGGAAGGGTTGGAGCAAAGTAGGGGATAGGTTGGTAGTTAGAAAAGGAGGGTAATTAGGGAGAATAATCTTGGCTAAGAAACTGGTTGGTGCATCACCTCCTCCAGGAAGCCCTCTCTGATGCTTCAGGCTGGTTTGAGATTCCTCCTCTGTGCAGCTCCAACATGCTGTGCTACCTTGGTCCTCAAGGGTTTGTCTCTCTTTTCACCAAATTGTGAACTCCTGGAGGGCAAGAACTGAGTATCAGTGACTGTAGAACCTGGCTCAGGGCTTAGATCACAGGAAGCACTGGATAAATGGGTCTCAACTCATTGATCCAGGGAACAAACACACTGCCTTGGAGGACTTTGCAATACCCTGTCCCCAGAAGTAACTTCAAACTAGCTCTTCAGAAAGCCCTGGCTTTCTGGAACCACATTTCTCTAGGGCAAATGAAGAGATGACCCAAGGAAACCAGGCTCTGGTTCCTGCTCAGCCCCTTATTAGCAACATGACCTCATTAACACAAAACCAGTGCCTCCCCGTGCCTCAGTTTTCTCATCTATCAAATGGGGGTGATGATCCCACAGATTCACAGCATTGTCTTGAAAATCAAATGAGATAATGGGTGTGCAGGCGGTGAAAACATTTTGAGAAAGGTCTTTAAGACTTAGAGGTAAGAAGTTATTAATAGCCTCGTTATTATTCTTACCCAGAATGCCCATGGAAAAGCAGCATGTGGCAGCCCCAGCCCCCGCACCCCACCCTTCCATACTATTTCTGTACCTGGAAAGCAGGTTCTTGGAGTGGTAGTCACTGTGGGAGGAAGAGGGTGAATGTGGGGCAGACCTGCCTCCCTGGGCCCTTCCTCCTGCCCCTTCGTGGGAGCACTCACCAAACACTTTGACTTAGAAAGCATGGCTGACATGGGGCCACCAGCCGTCTGGAGGATTACAGGTGGCATATTGTCTCTGTGTCATCATTTGATGCTGTTGTGGTGCTGGTGGGGGAACAAGTGGTTCTCGGGTGACCTCCCCGAGAGGTCAGGACCAGCCTCATAATTTGGGCTACATTCTGGGGCAAACCGTCTCCCTGGGAACCTCTGATTCAGATCCACTTGATTCAGAGTTCAAACGGACCCAGGTACAAAGGGAAACAGCTTGAATTCCTCTTTCGTGTTTCTAAGGAAGCTATGCAGCTCGTCCTCTCCCTTTTTCTACTTTTCTTCCCACATTCCCACCACGGGCTGAATCCCAGCATGCCTGGAGAGTGGAGCGCTATGGTGGGCATGGGACTCAATCCAGGTCCCCCTAACCCCTCACTTACCTGCCATGAGAGGTGATGTTGGCAGCATCTGCTGGAGCAGCTAAGAGAAGCAAGTAGCCCAGAAATAAACCCACTCCATTGCTGTTAGGTCAGTTCTGACTCAGAGCAACTCTACCCAACAGTGCAGAACTGCCCTTTAGGGTTTCCAAGGCTGTGACTCTTTACGGAAGCAGCCTGCCTCATCATTCTTCCATGGATCTGCTAGTGGGTTCGAACTGCTGACCTTCTGGTTAGCAACTAAGTGCTTAACCACTGCACCACCAGGGCTCCTTAGCCTGGAGATTGGAAGAGGGAATTCAGATGGGTGGAGTCTGATGGCGACTCCACCGTCTGCAAAGTTCTGGAAGCATCTAGGGTCTGCCTGCCAGCAGACTCCTCCAGGGTGTAAACCCTGCAGGTACCAGCAGAAGCCCTGGGCCTCACCTTTCAGCTTCCGGGCCCTCGCTCTAATCTGTGAATGAGAGGGCAAGGGCAGAACAGATAAATCTGCGGAAGTTTGAGAATCATCAGCACCCCAGGTTCAGAGAAGCAGTAGATACAGAGGAGAGAAAGTGAAGAGAAGAAACATATCTGAGGCCCAGGGGAGACTGGAATCTGGGGTGAGGGGTCAGATGGAGGCTCCCCCAGGGCTGTCTGTCCAGGGCTCTCTCCATGGGAGAAGGGAGACCAGCAGTGGTGACTATCAGTCTCATGGGCATAGTCCATTAGCAGAGAAACGCAGCCTGGCTGTTTTGAGGAGGTCTCCTAACTCAGCAGAGCCCCCCCCCCACTTCCCACTTGTCCAGCCAGGTCTGCTTGCTGCCAATTTAAAACACTGCCCTCAATTCTATCTTTAGCTCTTGTGGCTGGGAGAGTGATTGACAGGCAGAGTGGGGGCATGTGCTGGGGTGGGAAATAATTCGCAGCTACCAGGTTTGCCGAGAAGATGGCATTGACTTCGAGGCTCAGGGCCCATGTCATACGTCATATTCCTTGCAGCATGCCATGCCTGGTGCAGAGCTGCCTCAATGGATGGATGGGAGGGTGGGTGGAGGGATGCATGCATTTGTGCATGGATGCATGGAGAGAGCAGGAGCCTCCAGAGGAGAGCATGAGAGCAGACCCTTCAGGTCCACAGAGCAAATCATGGACCTTGAAGGAACTCTATGTGACCTTGAGCAAGTGCTCCCTTTGGCCTCAGTTTTTTCATTTGTATAGGCGGTCCAGATAAGTGGTTTTCAGACTACTTCCATGCCTCTTCCCCTCCAACACCTTAAGCCCCACCCTCAATGAGCTAGGGGCTCCTGCTGGGCTTGAATTGATAGGCATGGAAGTAACAATTGTTAAAACACTCCTACTTCAAAGGGATCCTAGGAGCAGGGAGAAACCTTTAAGATTGTCTGGCCCAGTGATTGTCACACCCCTTAGCCACAGAACTCATTGTCTAAAATAATTCTTTCCAGAAAGCTCAATATCCTGAACTGATAAAAACAACTCTGTCCTGCTGGAAGGGGTTGTTGTTGTTGTTGTTGTTGTTGTTATGTGCCGTTGAGTCACACCTGACCCATAGCGACCCCTCCTTGGGTTTCCAGGGCAGTATCACTACGGAAGTAGATTGCCCCATCTTCCTTTCAGTTCCAGTTCAGGATATTGAGCTTTCTGGAAAGAATTATTTTAGACAATGAGTTCTGTGGCTAAAGGGGTGTGACAATCACTGGGCCAGACAATCTTAAAGGTTTCTCCCTGCTCCTAGGATCCCTTTGAAGTGGAGGCTCAATCACACATTAGAAATGTGTGTGACTGTATTTTTAACCCTCTTTGGGTTATTATAAGGAACACTGGTGGCACACTGCCTAAAGCATTTGACTGCTAACCAGAAGGTTGGCAGTTTAAACCTACCAGCCACTCCAGGGAAAGAAGATGGGGCAATCTACTTCTGTAAAGATTTACCGTCTCTGAAACCCAATGGAGGTTGCTATGAGTTGGAATCGATGCTATGACAGTGAGTTTGGTTTTTTTGGTTTGGGGTACTGTGGCTGACTCCAGGGGGAGTCCCAGATTTAGTACAAGATTTACTGAAGATAGGAATAATGAAGACCCTTGGATTAAACCCTTCTCTCCTCTGTCCCAGAGGCCTCTCACTCATTAGCTAATAATTCCTTGAGTCTTATTGCCTGAAGAATATATTCAGATTAGGAGCTCCTGGCTTAGAGGTAGGGGCTCTATAAACACAGTTATCTAATATTAATGAGTCACCCCACTGCTATTTCTTTGCAGAAGTTTGAGAGTCTCCCACTCAGTCCTCTCCAGTATAAGGGTCCTGGTTGGGGGTAGAGTGGAGAGTAAGTTCCTAAAATGAGGGCTGAGAAGGAACAGCAGCCAAGTTGGCTGTGCTCCAAGTAGGCGGAAGGGCATTGCCTTTGCAGCCCCAGGTGAGGAGCAGCTGGCTTGGTTTAGGAAGCTAGGAACTCCCGCTTCCACCCCAGTGAATTTCAGTTCCCCAAGTGCTTCCAGTCTTGAGAAAACAAATTAAATTGCCTCTTACGGCTGGCTGGGTAGTTAGTATAGCCCATCAAGTGCCTCTCATCAGGACTGATAGGAAAATCCCTTATCTGTGCAATGAAACACAGGCAAGCACCCATCTAGCCTCCCCTCCTCTCCCCAGTAAGAAAATGAAGTGCCCAAGAAAGGATGAGGAGGAGCCGAGGGCAGGCCCTTCCAGAGCAATAGGAGGGTGGATCGGCAGAGGCTGGCCTGGGATGACGCAAACCCACCTCTGGGCCCAGGGAAGAACCAAGCTGACGTGGAGCTAGCAAGGGGACTTGAGGAAGGAGAAGTGCAAAGGAAAGCCCAAGAGGGGGAAGAGGAGTCAGGGTCAATTCCTCCTCTGAGGTCAGAGGACCATAGGGCATAGTAGGGCCTTTACCTCACTCAGGTCAGAGGAGGTGGGGGATCTAGTGGCCAAGCACCCAGGAAACTGGCCGCCCACTTTGAGGGTGCTGACCAAGAGTGGAGCCCCAGGAGAAGGTCCCCTGTGGAGAGGGAAGCCCAGCACCTCCAACTCCTCGTCCTTCCTCTTTGACCCGGCTTACACAGGGAATGGTGTGTGATTGGGACCATAGGCAAATCACTTTAACCTCTCTGTGCCTCTATTTCTTCACTTGTTATATGGAGATGACACCTGATCCTGCCCACATCACAGAGATGTTTTTGTGTAAAGTATCAAAGTGACACAAATCTGAGGTATTCAATGGTAAAGTAGGGGGTCAGTGAAAAAGTGGAAGACCCTCAACAGGATAGATTGACACAGTGGCTGCAAAAATTGTGTTCAAACACGCAAGCCAGCACAATATGACAAACTGACGTAAATAGTGATTGTGAGGATGGTGCAGGACTGGGCAGTGTTTCATAGCTATAAGTCAGAATCAACTTGATGGCTCCTAACAACATTCAATAGCCAGAAGGCAAAACGTTTGCTTCTTCTAGGCTCTTCTTCCTCCTGCTCTTGTAAACTTGCTCCAGTGAGACACAGGGGCTATTTCTCCCCTTCCTTTGAGCTTCCTTCTCAGAGGCATTCACCTGCCTTCCCACCCATTTCTTTCCTCAGCCTTTCTCCTTGTCCAGGATGCTGGCACTGAGCTCTCACGATGGCAAAAGTTCCAAAAGTGTGGACACCCGCTCCAGCCTCCCAGCTCCAGCTCCGCCCACACTGCAGGTGGGCTCATTATCTTCTCTGCTTGGAACCCTGCTGAGTGCTCAGGTGGGCATCCCACATCAAGCCTGAGTTACTCATCGAGGACTGGGCTAGGCAGCCTCGTTTCTCACCAGCTGGACCACCCTAGCCACCAACCCTGACACAGGCCCTGTGGAGAACAGCCTGCTTTCCACTTCCTTCTGCCTCTGAACTATCTCCTTACACCACCACCTCAAATGCCTCCCCCTTTCTCCTTGCTAACTCAAGTAAATGTCCTTGAAATAGTTCAACATTCTCCTACCCTCCAGAAAACACTCCCCAACTAGCCTCATTGAAACCTTGTCTTTCTTCATGTGAACACTTTCTAGAACAAAACAGGACTGGCATCTCTGTAGTGTGTGTTTAAGAGGTGTGTGGTTTTGTGTTCTGCTAAGTCCCTGGAGGGTCATCCTTCCCACTGTGAGATGGGTTCAGGTTGCAGACCAAGTGGCAGACTCATTATGTAGGAAGATGGCCAGGTCAGGTTTGGTGTCTAGGGAGATGGTAAGACAGTGTCAGGTGCAGTGGACACAGTGACCTTTATGACAGTGAGACTTCCCAGCACCTTCTCACTGAAACACGGCCACATGGTGTCTTAATCTAACCCTACTCTGTAGCACTCATCACTTGCAAACCATGGCAGAGACTGTTCCAAGATGAGGTATGGACATTGTCACTCATCACCTGAATGACAGGCTGGATTGTTTAGGCTACCTGCCCATTGCTACGGGACAAAGATTCAGGGGCTCTTACTTATGTCCAGTTTCAGCTCTGCACACAGCCCTGGCCTATTTTGTGGTTTTAAATTCAGAGAAGCCAAGAGCAGTGTGTGTTTGCTGCTAGTCTGCCAACTTAGCCCAGGGTAACCTTTAGGTGCTTTCCAACCCTGCCATTTCTTCTTCTTTTATTTTTTTTAAGTTCTGGTTGAGAAATAAAAAGCCCTCTGTGCCAGCAATTAATTTACCAAAATAAACAAGAATTCTGCTTTTCGTGACAAAGACAGCCCCTGAATGCCAGTCTCAGTGCCGCCAGATTGCAGCTTAAAGTGGGTGCTGCCAGCATGGTTACAACTGGCAGGTGATTTACCGTGGAGGTTATGAAGAAAGATAGTCAGGTTATGAGGGAAGATAGTCAAGGGGGTGGAGGAAAGTGTGGCTCTGGAGCTCTTGTCCTCATTTCTAACTTCTCTGGGGCACAGGGAACAAGTCCACGCTCTTGGCTCTCTCCTTCCCTTTCTTACTGCAGATGATTCCAGTTTTTTCCACTCGGCTCTTATTGGCTCCTTTCCAGCACTTTCCTGACATAGGTGCAGCCTGGCCCACTTCTTCTAAACCACCTCACTGCCTGTTGGCACCTCCAAGCCTCTGCCATGCAGAACCATGCCCTCTTACCACCACCTCAAATGGCTTGTTACATTTTGCCTTCTGGACTCTGCTGCTGGCTCTGGTCTCTTCATCTAAAAGCGGTAGTTCATTTGATATACTCTGGAAACAGTATCCGGAATGGTGCAAATGGTTAAGTGCTTGATTTACTAGCAGAAAGGTTGGCAGGTGACCAATCACCCGTCAGCACCTCAGAAGACAGGTCTGGAAATCTGCTTCCAAAAGGACACAGTCTATGGACTGTGCGGTTCTACACTGCGCATGTGGGGTTGCTGTGAGTTGGGATTGACTCCACAGCAACTAACCCTGCAACAACAAACAATATTCAGACACAGGAATGCAACCTCATTCTTTCTCCTTCTGTGAACACTGAAAGATAGGGACACAATGCATCAGAAAGAATGAGGGCAGGGGCGGATCTGAGATACAGAGTCACTGAGAAACTAGAAACAATGTGCTCAGGTAGGCAAAACGGAGGGTCTGGGGGTGGAGGCTCTGAATGGCACCAGCCAGGGACCATTAGAGATTATGCTGGGGGAGTTAAAAGCAACGATTAAGTCTGAGAACACTGTCTCCTTCATCTCAGCCCCTGCTGAGAATCAGTCCCTGCAATCACCACTCCTATCATCACTGCTGCTCTCCAAGGTACAGCTCACTCTTTGTGAGGTAGATTAAGAAAGAAGAGAAAGGACCCACCAGTCTTCCTCAGACTCCTATCTTACAACTTCCTGCTTACTACCTCCTATGTCTGAGAACTTTGCTTGTCAGGGCTCTGCAATTTGGATGGTTATCTTTCTCACTTTTATCTACTCTGATCTTTGGGATTCCCTGGGACCTTCAGAGAGCCAATGTTTGTTGCGCATGCTTTTAAGTCGCTTAGTATTAAAAAGGGTATTTGCAATGATTAAGTCATTTGTCTTGCAAAATTCTATCATGGGATCTCTGGCAGAGTTTCTATCACACAGGCCATACCTTCCAGCTACTGACTCTTCTTCTTTTCCAACTTTTGCATTCCAATCACCAGTAATTATTGATGCATCTTGATTGTATGTTTGGTCAATTTCAGACTGCAGAAGTTGGTAAAAATCATCAATTTCTTCATCTTTGGCTTTAGTGGTTGGTACATAAATTTGAATAGTCATATTAACTGGTTTTCTTTGTAGGCATATGGATATTACACAGACAGTATTGTACTTCAGGATAAATCTTGAATTTTTTTTCTTTTTCTTTTTTTTTTTAATGAATGTGATGCCATTCCTCTTCAATTTGTCATTCTAAGCATAGTAGATCATATGTTTGTCTGATTCAAAATGGTCAGTACCAGTCCATTTCAGCTCACTAATGCCTAGGATGGGAGCTCTGGTAGCATAGTGGCTAAGGCACTTGACTGCTAACCAGAAGGCTGGCGGTTCAAACCGACTAGCTACTCCTCGGAAGGAAGGTTGGGCAATCCTACTTCCATAGTGATACTGCCTTGGAAACCCAAGGAGGGGTCGCTATGAGTCGGGGCTGACTCGACGGCAAATAACAACAACAACAACGCCTAGGATATTGATCTTTATGTGTTTCATTTCATTTTTGACAACTTCCAATTTTTCTAGACTCATACTTTGTACATTCCATGTTCCAATTATTAATGGATGTTTGCAGTTATTTCTTATTTTGAGTTGTGCCACATCAGTAAATGAAGGTCCTGAAAGCTTTACTCCATCCGCATTATTAAGGTCGACTCAACTTTGAGGTGGCAGCTCTTCCTTCCCTAGTTGTATTTTGGGTCTCTTCCAATCTGAGGCACTTACCTTCTGGCACTATATCAGACAATGCTCCATTGTTATTCATAAAGTTTTCACTGGCCAAGTTTTTCAGAAATAGATACCCAGGTCCTCTTTCCTAACCTATCTTAGTCCGGAAGCTCTGCTAGCCAAAGTCTCACCATCCTCACTTCTAAGGAGCATTTTGACTGTACTTCCTCCAAGACAGATCTGTTCATTCTTCCAGCAGTCCATGGTATAGTCACTATTATTCACCAACACCATAATTCAAACACATCAATTCTTCAGTCTCCCTTATACACCGTCCAAGTTTGGCATGCATATGTTATTGTTGTTGTTATGTGCCCTTGAGTTGGCCCCAACTCATAGTGACCCCTCCTTGGGTTTCTGAGGCAGTAACACTATGGAAGGAGATTGCCCCATCTTCCTTCCGAGGAGTGGCTGGTGGGTTTGAACTGCCAGCCTTCTGGTTAGCAGTCTAGTGCCTTAGGTACTATGCTACATTGAAAATACCAACGTCAGGTACACTCAAGTCTTCAAGGTGACATCTTTGCTTTTTACCACTTTGAAGAGGTTTTATTTGAGTTTACCCCCTGAGACATAAGTATCCCTTGAGAATCAGGGTTATAGACAACACCTATTTACTAATTTCAAAACCCAAGACAGTAGGGCTTCAAATTTCTCCCTCCTTCCAAGACCATTTCCCAGGTCTGACCTTGTCAGTGGGCTCCAGTCTCTCTACTTGTCCCACCTTGGCCCTCTACTGCCCCTGGTCCTGGGACATCCCTTCCTGTCTTACTTCCTTTCTTGGGGGGAAAGTACCCCTCTCTTAGGGAAGGTTCAATGTTTGAGTCTGGTCCTTGTTTTTTGTGTTTGGTATTGTTTTTGTTTTTGAACACTAATCCTTTAGGTCCAAGGTAAATAGTGCTTCCCCCCCCCCCAGAAAAAAAAGTCATTAATCATTCCATTGGCACTGTGGTGGTGTAGTGCCTAGGCATTTGACTGCTAACCAGAAGGTTGGTGGTTCAAACCCACCAGCCACTCCTCAGAGGGAAGACTGGGCAATCTACTTCTGTAAAGATTTACCACCTCAGAAACCCAAAGGGGGTCACTTGTTGTTGTTGTTGTTATGTGCCGTCGAGTCAAACCCGACTCATAGCGACCCCTCCTTGGGTTTCCGAGGCAGTATCACTACGGAAGTAGGATTGCCCAACCTTCCTCCCGAGGAGTGGCTGGTGGGTTTGAACCGCCAGCCGTCTGGTTAGCAGGCAAGTGTCTTAGCCACTATGCTACCAGAGCTCCCAAGGGGGTCACTATGAGTTGGAATTATCTCAATGGCAGTGAGTTTTTTAATCATTCTACTAATTTCAAAAATATTTATTGATTAATATTTCTGGTGGGTTTGAACTGCCAGCCTTCTGGTTAGCAGTCAAATGCCTTAGGCATTATGCCTAAATATTAATCAGGTCCCTGATTAATATTTAGATCCTTCTAAAAAGCTGTGCTAGATCCTGGGACTATAATGATGAGCCAACTGATGCAGATAAGTTACTGGGGAAGACAGACATTAATCAAGTACTCATAACTCACTGCCGTGGAGTCAGAATTGACTCATAGTGATCCCTCCTTTCATAGTGATCCCTCCTTGGGTTTCCGAGGCAGTATCTCTACGGAAGTAGATTGCCCAACCTTCTTTCCGAGGAGTAGCTGACGGGTTTGAACCCCTAGGCTTCTGGTTAGCAGTCACATGCCTTAGGCACTATGCCACCAGAATAGGTTGTAATTTCAAACTGTTCCATGAAGGGAACCAGCAGAGTACTTGATCTGGCCGGGGGAGGTGCTCAGGAAAGGCTTCCCTGAGGAAGAGACATTTCTGCAGAAGCCTGGAGGACAAGCAGGAGCTAATAAGAGTGGGGTGGAGTAGGGAAGCATTCCAGGCACAGGGCACAGCACGTGTAAGAGTCCCGTGACTAGAGGAAGCGCAGGCAATTAGAGGAACGGAAAGGAGACCAGTGCGGCTGGGGCAGAGACAGAGAAATGGAAATGGTGCAAGATGGGCTGGAGAGATGGTTGGGGGACAGATTTCTAAAATCCAAAGAGCTAATTTTAGCTGTGTATGTACTGGGTGCATTGTTGTTGTTGTTGTTACGTGCCATCGAGTCGGACCCGCCTCATAGCGACCCCTCCTTGGGTTTCCGAGGCAGTATCACTACGGAAGTAGATTGCCCAACCTTCCTTCCCAGGAGTGGCATAGTCAGGACATAAACAAACATGTTTACCCAGTTCCGGAATAACTCAAGTAGAAGGAAATTTAAGTGAAGACAGATTAATCAAGACTAGCAGTTCAGGAGGAAGACAAAGGGCAGGGCCATGCTTGTTGAATGAACGGAAAGAATGACTGAATGGTGGCTGAATTAAGCTTTAGTCCTGTACTGTTGTTGTTGTTAGCTGCTGTTGAGTCTGTCCCTGACTCATGCAGAGCAGAGTGAAATGCTGCCTGGTCCTGTGTCGTCCTCATGACTGACTGTGGAGCAGACCACTGGGACCCATGCAGTTCTCAACTGGCTGATTTTCAGTAGATCATCAAGTCTTTCTTCCTTGTCCATCTTAATCTAGAAGTTCTGCTGAAACCTGTTTGGTATCATAGCCACATATGATCTACCACTGACAGACAGGTGGTGGCTATGCCTGAGATGCCTTGTCTGGGAATCGAACCCAGGTCGCCTGCATGGAAGGTGAAAATTCAACCACTGAAGCACCAGTGCCTCTTTTAGACAGTATTAGACATCTCCATTACCTACCGTGCTCTAAGCAGAAGACTGACTTGGCTCTGCCTCTACCATAGCAAACCACCAGTGCTCTTCTTTCTTGTTGCCAAGGTATTCTGCACATGTGACTGTCACGGCATTGTCCCACTGCGTTGGAGTAATGGCTTGCCAGTTGCTTCTGCCACTACACTCTGAACTCCTTGAAGGCAGGGACCGTATCTTATTAATTTTTTCATTCCTGGAGCCTAACACAGTGCCTGGCACATAATAGATACTCAGTAAGTGTTTGTTGAAGGAATACACAATGGCCTGTGCATATATGAATTCAACCTGATGGCATGATGATCAGGATGGCAGAAGTGTGCAGTTGCCCTAAACCTTCTATATACCCTTAGAACTAACAGCAACCATTTCAGCAGCATTAGAGGTCTGTTTTGTGGCCAAAGACAGGCATTAACTGCACCAATCTTAAACTTGTTTAAAGTGATCAAATCCAAGACCTTGTTTTTCTTATAGGTTCTTGTTTTCTGTGGGTTCTATCAAGTCAATAGTATCTAAGCAGGAAGAAACAAAAGATTACTGCCAGTTCTCTGCACTAGTCTCTGATATTAACATTCTGCGGATGAATAGCTTTGTGTTTCCAAGCCCCATGTGCACACACCTATCTTTCCATTCTGTGCATATAACACCTCTATGAGGGATTAGCTACAAGAGGTTAAATGACATATCCAAGGTCATCTGGCCAATCAGTCAGGCCTGGAGGCACTTTCACCTACAGGAGCTCTACTGCCTCACTCCCCAGTCCAGTTTCCTCCCTGTTACCCACCTTAAAAGATGGTTCTCAGCAGCCAGTCTGGGAGATGTTCTGCACAGCTCTCTGGGCCTTGTTTCTGCTGGCCTGAACACTGGCAGACCCTGGCGGGAAGCTGAGGGGTTGCCAGGGGCTGCAGAGGTTCAGTGCACTGGAGAGGGGAGAGCATTGGAAAGCCAGATCTGCTCTCTGTCACCCTTTCTCAGAGGTGACCTGATGCAACCTGCAGCCATAGAGGCACCGTCATGGCCCAGCCAGGAGCAGTCGGAGGCTGGCTGAACTGAAAACAAGACAGCAGCCAGGAGGGGAGGGGGAGCCATTTCCTCCTGAGCCCAGGGCTTGGAGCCTTCAGGCTGGAGACAAGCCAGTGTCACCAATGAGTCCTAACACAGATGACAGCCAGCTTCTAGAAGAGGGCAGCCAGAAGAAGATAGTCTCATGCTCTTATTCGGGAGACTAAAACCAAATCAACTGTTACTCTTCTCTCCATTCCCCTTTGGAGACAAAGGTTAAACAGTCAGATTCAAAGCCCCAAGAATACTGGCACATTTCCATGTTAAAAAAAAAAAAAAAAAAATCACCGAACATTTGCTAAGTTTCTCAAGCTGTTTATAGTGCAGTTAAGGAGCTCTGGTGGTGCACTGGTTAAGGCATTTGGCTGCTAACCAAAAGGTGGGTGCTTTGAACCCACCAGTGGCTCTGAGGAAGAAAGAAGAGGCAGTCTGCTTCCCTAAAGATTTACAACCTTGGAAACCCAGTGGGGGGTCACTGTGAGTCGTTGGAATCCACTCAGTGGCAATGACTTAGGTTTGGTTCAGTTTGAGAAAGGCAAGCTCACACACACACACACACACACACAAGGTTTGGTTCAGTTTGAGAAAGGCAAGCTCACACACACACACACACACACACACACTACACATGAAAAAGAACATGGTTAAGTGTCATAAAGAGAAGATTAGAATCTGGCTTGAAGAAAGCAAACCACAGAGAGGGGCTTCAAAGAAGCAGGCCATCAGCCTCAGAAGACTCCTGGAACTAAATGTGGAAGACAGATCGGTGGCAAATGTCTGATTCTAGGCCACTGGGTAGTTTCCAGGGAAGTACTGCATGGCTGCAATTTTCTTTTCTTATCTAACTTAACTAACCAGCACAACCAGTTGCCGTGGAGTTGATTCTGCCTCATGACAACCCCGTTTGTATCAGATTACAACTATGCTCCATAGGGTTATCAGTGTCTGAGGTTCTCAGAAGCAGATCACCAGGACTTTTTTTCCTAACCTCTAACCTTTCAGTTAGCAGCCAGTGTGTTAACCATTTGCATTACCTAGACTCGATCTTTCTTATCTAGGATGCTAATAATAATGCTAGCTCTGATAGCGTAGTGCCTAAGGCATGTGACTGCTCACCAGAAGGCTGGTGGTTCAAACCCACTAGCCAATCCTTGGAAGGAAGGTTGGGCAATCTACTAGTGATATGTCCTCAGAAACCCAAGGAGGGGTCGCTATGAGTCTGGTCCGACTCCACGGCACATAACAACAACGACTTTCCTCAGGTGCTTATCATGTGCCAGGCACTGCACAGCACTTGACATACACTACCTCCTGTCAACATGAGAAGCACCCAAGGCGGTTCTTTTTTTTTTTTTTTAATTGTGATTTGGGTGAAGATTTACAGAGCAAATTCACTTTCCATACAGCAGTTCACATATACTTTGTCTCATGACATTGACCACAGTTTACCACAATGCAACAGCTCCCCTTCTCACTTCCTCCCCATAGTTACCTCTTCCCAGTGTCCATCCTTCCATGCACTCCTGCCTCCTGACCAAGGCAGTTCTTATCATCCTGCTTTACAGCTGAGGAAATGGAGGACTTATCCAAAGTCAATCAGCTGGAAAGAGTTGGACACAGAGTCGCTTGTATCTAAAATTTTAAACATCTAGAAACAACTACCATGTTCCAGAAGTGAAACACCCTCCCCCCTTCTCCAGAACCTGGGAAGATGCTCATTTGCTCTCAGGAGCATCCAAATTCTGGGTGGCATCTCTCTCCCTGGTGCCAGGCTCCTAGATCCTTGAAGATCCATGGGAGGGGCTGAAACCAGCAGCTCCAGACAGGGGAAGGCAAGATTAGGAGAGCACACATCTCAGAGTCCTGAAGAATCAGAGCCAGCCAGTCTCCAAATCAAATGTTTTGGCCTTCATCTCAGTCCTAAGCTCCTCTGGCCTCCAGGGATTTTCCTTGCCCTCACAGGTAGGAGTAAATAAAAATAAAGATTAGCTTGTACCCTCTTGCCTGTGGTGCTCAAATTTCCCTTCAATGCCTCAGTGAATCATAAACCGTTAGTTCTGAAAGAGACTTTAGAGATCAACCAGTCCAATCCCTGCAATTAATATCTTACACATCAATTGTGGTTAACAGTAGAGCCCCTGGGAACTTTGTTTTCTCTTTTGTTTTGGTAAAAGGTCACCTTTCTAGGAAACACTAATCGAAGAGTCATTTACCTTGATTGCAAAACAGAGAAAAGAATCATACACTGCTGTGCATGTACATTAGGCGTCTCCACCCAACCTTGTCTTACATGTTTTGATTCATCTACAGTACCCCCTTTTATGGCAGGGGCATATGGGTGGGCAGAGCAGGGAGAGAGCCAAGTAATAATACCTTTTGCTAATGCTGAGAACAGAGACTGCTGCTGCTGGCCTGCTCTTGTGCTTTCTGATCTGGAACCCCCAGCACCTCTGCCATGTTCAAGGCCAGCAGTCATCCATTTTGTTTGCCAGGCTCCTTATCTGCCTGACCCATTGGCAGTCAGAGCTAAGCTGCTCCTTTCACCTGCTGGCTGCTTATCTGGGACACATGATTTGTGGAGAAGGGCCTGCCAACAAGGAGCCGAGACTTTCCATCTCAGAGCCCCTGCAGATTTGGGCAGGAGCACTGACACTCGAGGTCCACCCCTGAATCTCATGCCATTACTCTCCATCTGGTACAGCAAACATCTGTGCTCTGTGGCTGCTACAAGACAGTGAGCGGAGAGGACAGGCAGAGAACGTCTGTGGAGAGTAAAGATCACGGTTCCTTCCATGCATGTTGCTGGCCAGCCCTGCTCACCTGCTACTGTCAACTGTTCACTCTCTTCTGGGACCCACAAGAAGTGAGGCCACCTATGCAGATTATCTCCTGGGCTTCCCCCTCCCCTCGACCTGTCTTTAGGTATCAAACCCCTGGTTTGGAGAGCAGGGTAGGTTCCCATAGCAATGGGCCGTTTAGCTGTTTCCATAGCAACTGACACCCAGACCATTTAGTTGCTAGTCAACTGACAGCTGTAAGTGCACAGGATTTGGTTCTGAATCTGAGGGATAGGCTAGGGGATTTTCTTCATAGAAAAAGACACACCATCATTCAAAATAACTCCTCGAAAGTCTGTTTTAGGCATTATCTGTGGAGATCCAGTGCTACTTCATCTCAGGTCACACAACACCCACCCCTCTCCACACACACACACACACACACACACACACCCCTCAACTGAGTATCCCAGGACTTCCAACAAGGCACACCCTAAGCTCCACCTCCTGCCGTGTCCTTCCCAAAGGCCCTAGGGAACACACACTTGCTTGGAGTGATTTCACTATAGCAACCCAGGTAAACATTTCTTACCCATAGCTTTTTCCTCTGTACCAATGCTCTTCCTATGTACCATGACCTTGTCTTCATAAAACCAATCATTTAAGCATTACTTACTTTTCGGATTATCTGAAGTAAATGGTTAATCCCAGGTCATCTCCCCTTAGCCAGAACCTCACCTATTTTAGCCACCCTTCTATGTCTAAAGGAGCTCTGGTAGCATAGTAAGACATCTGGCTGCTAACCAGAAAGGCAGTGGTTCAAGCCCACCGGTTGCTCCACAGGAGGAAGATGAAGCAATATACTTCCATAAAGATGTACAGCCTTAGAAACCCAACGGGAGTCACTATGAGTCAGAATCAACTCAATTGCAGTGAGTTTTTGTTGTTTTGGTTTTCCTATGCCTGGGGGTTTTATCAACTTATGCAAAGCATAATTCTAAACCAAACCAAGCTCATTGCCATCGAGTCTGACTCATAGTGACCCCTCCATGAGTTTCGAGGCAGTATCACTCAGGAAGTAGATTGCCCAACCTTCCTCCTGAGGAGTGGCTGGTGGGTTTGAACCGCCAGCCTTCTCATTAGCAGTCAAATGTCTTAGGCACTACACCACCAGAGCTCCCAAAGCATAATTAAGATCAACCTTATCTTTTAGAAAATCAACTAAGATTTAAAAAACCAACATACAGCAGTTACAATTACTCTTGTGCTTAATTGCTTTTCATTAGCATGAACATCTGACTAAAGAGTAGGCCTCCCACTTAAATTGGGGATACTAGATGTTGGGTGTTCTTTGGTCTGTAAGCAGAATAAACAGCTACCTGTCCTAGAATTCATACAAGAGTTGTGTTTGAGCCTCCACGGCTTGCTCAGTGGACTAGACAAGCATGAGACTGTCATTGGAAAGAGCATGACCTTTTTTATATAAATAGCCTAAGATGCACTGCCTCTCAACGATTTAATGACTCGGGGGGCGCCTGGGAACTGTCTGTACGGAAGACGACCTTTCAAACTAATCCCCCTATCCCCCCACGGGAGCCCTCACCCAGCTCCCTGCTGCAGGCTCCGTGGAGTCTCACAATGGCTTGTAGTCACAAGCTGCTGTTACCCGCTTGCTCTGATGGAAGGTGATAGGCTAGCAGAACTGCTTTCTGCTCCTTCTTCTTTTACCACATCAGGACAGACAAGGATGATATGCAGGGCAGGTAGCTGTTAACCTCAAAGGAGCTGATGACTCGAGGACTCTTCTGGGGACAGGGAGTTAGCAGACACACTGGAGAACAGAGCTTTCCTAGGATCACACACCTCAGAAAGCTCCTGTGCAGAGGACACAATATCACACCTCAGATTGAACCTTTTGGTTTTCCTGCTGTTTCTAGGTGAGGAACAGTCTGTCTCCTAGAAGAATACCAAACCCAACCCACTGCCATCAACTCAATTCTGACTCACAGCCATCAACTCAATTCTGACTCACAGCGACCCTGTAAGGACAGAACAGAACTGCCCTCATAGGGCTTCCAAGGCTGAAATACAGAAGCCAACTGCCGCTTCCTTCTCCCTCTGGTAGGTTCAAATCATTGGCCTGTTAGCACTGAGTGCTTCAACCACTGTGTCACCAGGGCTCCTCCTAGAAGAATAGCTAACATTTCGTGAGTGTGTGCTAGGTGCTGGAGTCATTCTAAGTGTTTACAAGAATCATCTCTTCAAACCCACTAGCCTCTGCTGAGGAGGTACATGGGGCAATCTACTTCTGTAAAGATTTACAGGCTCAGAAACCCAATGAATGGGGGTCGCTATGAGTCAAAATCCACTAGATGGCAGTTGAATTTGGCTTTTTTTTTTTGGGGGGGGGTGTTCCTCTTATTATCCCTGTTTAACAGAGAAGGAAACTGAAGCACATTGATTTAAAGATGGCACTGGTAGTCACAAACCATGCTATATGACCACCTGGAATGCACACAATTCTGATACACCTATGGTCAGGCATGTGATGGGCTATTCCTCCAGAAACAATGGGATAGGTTACAACAGATCTTGGCTAAATAGTAGACTGGTTGAATGGCTCTAGGAACTAAAAAGTAAATCTTGGCTATGAAGACCTTTATTCCTGATCTATTGCTGTCCCCTGGTGGCTTTCCCGGGAAAATCTCAGGGCAAAGAAGTCCAAGAGTCTAGTACAATAATTGGGAGCTCTAATGGCACAGTACCTATGGCATTTGACTGCTAACCAGAACCAGCCACTCCTTGGAAGGAAGATGGGGCAATCTACTCCCGTAGAGATACTACCTTGGAAACCCAAGGGGTCACTATGAGTTGGAAACAACTTGACGGCAGTTAGTACAATGATTAAGGAGCTCTCACAGTGCAGTGCCTGAAGCATATGACCACTAACCAGAAGGTTGGTGGTTTAAACCCACTAGCTTCTCTGTGGAAGGAAGACAGGGCAACATACTTCTGTAAAGATTTACTGCCTCAGAAACCCAATGGAAGTCCCTATGAGTCTGGATAGACTTTATGGCAATGAGTTTGGTGTTTTGGTTTAGTACGATGATTGGGATGAATAGAACTAAACCAAACAAATTACTTGCTTCATTCATACTCTACATGAACTCAACTAAGAAACTAGTTCTTTAATTTTCCTTAACCTAAGATGACCTTCCAACATCACACTACTCGTGAACAGGGTTCTAATCACTGATAGATAACAGCTGATTGATTCAAAGCTGACAGAAAATATTTGCCCCCACAGTTACACTTCAAATAAGGTAGTCACTACTTGTGACAGTGTTTGATTTTTTTCCATTGGCCCTATGGCATGAAACTTCACATTTCATCTTTAAGTGTTTAGGCTTTCCTCATCATGGCAGAAGGTTCCCAAAAGATCACTCTGTCTTCCAACACACAGCTTCCAATACCTACTCTTGTCCCTGAAATTCAGTTCCCTCAACCCTTCATGTGTTTGTTATTATTCAACTAGATGACATCTGCTTTCATGGCTTCCTTCACGCATGCTTGGTGGCTCCAAGACCACAAGTGTAAGTTTGTGCAAAATAAAGCAAAACAAGAAAGTTGCTTTGTATAAAGTATGTAAGTAAGGTCTAACTGGGCATAAAGGGGAGAAAAGGCCATTTCTGAAAGTCAGTGCACTGAGTGCTGTTAAGTGTCTATCTAGTCCTGGGAACCCACCTTCCATGGACCTAGAGATGTACTCTCACTCAAAGAAGCAGGCAAGCCCAAAGGCAGAAGACAGGATTGGCAAGTTTTTATTCAAAGAGACATTTCTAGGTACATAAAGAGGCCACAAGTTAATGATGTTAAGAAAAAAAAATCAAACATCTACTAGCCAACTGCTACATTCAAAAAACCATCTAAGACAGAAAGGGACACAAGACACACCACTGCGAATCAGCCACCCAGAGGTGAATTTCTGTTGTAGAACCTCCCCTCCAATGCAATGTTGGATACCACTGGAGAGCAAGTCATGCCTGTGGAATGAGTGAAGCTGGAGGTGTTGACTTGGCCAAATGCACTGAACTCAATGAGGCACTTGAAGATGAAGAATGTGTAGATGCAATATTCCAGCTGGATGGATGGCGCCTGGAACCCGTCCTCCAATCAGGGCCAGCGACCCTAAGGCAAGGTATCTGATATGCCTAAGCAACCTCCTCAGGTCCTGTCTGGCTGCGCCCTCCCTACTACAACTGCAAAGATCACTGAAGATAATTAATCAATTCCTCAGTCCCACAGTCTCATCTCTCTTCTTTCAATCCTTCTACAAAAGGTATTACAGGTGTTATAAGGAAAACTGTTTTGAGCTCTCAGGAAACAGGGTCTTAGGATACTTTTGGAGGCCAAGAGGTATAAAATGGCAATCTTGAAATTCCTTTCATGTTATGGCACTGATTTAGTTTCAGACCTGATTTCTCCTTCACTTCCTCCCGCCCCACGTCCGTGCCCCCTTATTCCCAGACATTGGCATCAAATAACTCTAGGATTTGATCTCTACTGGGATTTCCCAGCAGAAGAGACGCTTTTTATTGTCATCCAGAAGTTCCCATTTCACCACCAGTTTTATCTGGAGAAGAGAAAAAGAATTAGGATAAATGAAATTATTAGGCCCTGGCCTCAATCCAAAATTGGTTGAAGTAGGTATTCTGGATATGGACTATAACAAACTGCCTTAATTCCTCACGCTTTTCAAGTCACACCATCATAAAGGTTACTTTGGACGTGGGCAGAGCCTGTGGCCTTAATAATTAGAATGAACCAACTCCTATCTATGATTTGGGGTCAGCAGCAACACATAGTAACTTAATTACTTTACCAAATACCATTTCTAAACCATTCTTTTCCCTCTTACATCACTGATACATAAGTGAAGTCTTACATGAAAATTAATTTTTATATTCAAACAATTTCTCATGTATTTGGCAATCTGCTCTAGCTTTTCCAACTCTAAGCATGAAAAGCAGAGAGTAAAAAGACTAGATTCTCAGATAAAAAGAAACTTTCTTGTTACCTGGAAATGGAGACATCAAAGCTCAAAGGATGGTCCAAAGACATTCATGGCCATATGAATAATTTTAGTGAGAACAATCCTTTGTAGCAACATAATTTCAATTAACTTCCTTAAATTATTTTCTAATAAGCTATCTCATTATGACCTCTACTGTGATTTGTTCTACCCCTATTATTGGTCATCCCTTCTACTTAGTAATTCATCTTTTCTTACATAAACATTAGCTGCTGGTCTTCAGTTACCACTTCTCTTTTGTACTCAAACTTCTTCACATCACAACACCTGAGTGACAATGGTTCTTGAAACTTGTTTTTCAAAACTAATTAGCACACATTCAATACTGTTTCACTTTGTTTAAACTAACAGTTTGAACTGTTTTTGAACTGAAATTCACTTAAAGAACAATTACTAGTCATATGGTAAGGACCTACTATGTACCAGGCCCTGACTGATACTCTATTACTTAACTGAGGTTCAGAAATGCCCAGGATTAGATGGATACTCTAAAAATTAATGTACAAACCTGTCCTTGACCTTTAGGGTCTCTAACATCTCTTAAATACAGACTCCCTATATCAGAGTCTCTTCAGAATGGTCTTTGATTACTTGCTTTTTCTAGAAAATACATAGTTAGATTTTTCCTGGATTCTACTTGACTTCCCTCCCAACCCCAATGGAAAAAAGTAACCCCTTTATCTTTTCCATTCTTACCAAGCTTCATACCTTTAATACAAAGCTCACTCAAGCAAGATCTAATCTCCAAAGAGCTTAGTAGAAAAAGAATAGGTCTAGCAAAGCAGGTTAGAGGTAGAGGTGGGAGAAAAAAGAATAAAAAAAGCTACCTCTCTCCTATGGAGCTAACAAAATATTGCACTTGTTAAGAACTTAATGGAGACATCAGAATTTTCTGATTATAATGCTAAGACAACTTGGATCTTGAACTATTTTGTATCTGGCTAACATTTTTTAACGTTGCAGATACACTCTGGACCACAAGAACCAGCTCTAAGCCTAGGTTATAATATTTACTAGTGGGGTACTGTGGTGTAGTAAATTACATGGTATGGCTTTTCTAGTCATAAGTCTTTGTAAACACTGTGGCAGAATTTGCCATGACCAACTGAGTAGTTCCTGATTGTTAAAGTTATCCACCTGGGGTTATTTCTGTTGGGAGTGGCACAAAGCAATCTTCTGGGAAGTTCACTTTCTCTCAGGTGTACAGAATTCTGATGTTGGGATTGGTTGGTCTGGTCACTCTGCCAGGCTCAAAAGGAGCCCTCCTAGAGGCAGAAGGAATCTCTCACGGCCGGCTGAGAGACGTGAGAGACACGCATTGCTGGGAGAGAGACTGTAGGCTGAGAGATGGTGGGCTGAAAGAGACTGAGCATATTTCTGAACTTGAAGCCTGTTGCCTCCCTAATAAACCCCATAATCTGTGAGTTTTGTGTGGCCACTGCAGCGAATTATCGAACCTAGCAGAGAGGTGGCGGGTGCTGCAGGAGGAACGGTTGGTGTCAGGGTTGGTGAAAGGGCTGGAGGGAGGTGGCATGTCTGGCCTACAGGGATAGGCCTTGGGCTACTGATGGTGATTCTGTCTTCCTCTAGTGGGATTAGAGGAGGTCAGAAGATGTGGCCTCCCTGCCCCTTATGCAGGTAGATTGTGTCCATACTGCATAATTTCTGAGGTTCAAACTTACTCACCTATAAAATAGCAATAAGATTACCTCTACATAGTGTGGCCATGAGAACAAGTGAAATATGTAAAAATGGCATCATTAGGCCCAGGCTAACCATTAGGCCATAGTCAAGTACAAAAAGACATAACAAAAATATCTGCCTTATGGAGGGATGGACATAGGGAAGAGGTAATTATCAGGAGGAAGTGGGAGGAGACCTGTTGCATTGTGATAAATTGTGGTCAATGTCATGAGACAAAGTGTATGTGAACTGCTGTATGGAAAGTGAATATGCTCTGTAAATCTTCACCTAAATCACAATAAAAAAAAAAATCTGCCCTACTATGTGATTCTTAATAACCAAACCTATCTCCTATCTCCTTTACTACAGATGTCCACTTTCTCATTACACAGATGAAGAACCCTAGGACCCCTTATCCCAATCTTTGCTTCCTGTCCCCTCCCCTTGGATTTTAAATCCAGCCACAAGGCCTCCAGGTTCCTCAACCACGTCACTTACAGTGGGGTATTCATTCTTCACTGGTAGTTTATTCAGGTAGCTATAGGTCTTATCTTTTTGGATGGGGCAGTCAATTCCACTCTTACAACCATCAGGCACAGGAATAGGAAAGGGAACTGGGACGCCCAATATAATGCCGTGTACAAAGGCTGTGCTATTTTGGGAATAACCACCTATAGAGGGGGGAAAAAACAGGATCAGACCATAAGGGAAACAGCTTATTTCCAAACTCTAAATAAAAAATTCGGATATATTCTCAAGCTATGGCACTGTTATAGAAGCAAACCACACACACACATACACTCTGCATTGTTACAGAAACACACCACATACGCGCATACACTCTGCATCGCAACAGAAGCAGACCACACATACACATACACTCTGCATTGTTACAGAAACATACCACATATGCACATACACTCTGCATCGCAATAGAAGCAGACCACACATACACTCTGCATTGTTACAGAAACACACCACGTACGCGCATACACTCTGCATCGCAATAGAAGCAAACCACACACACACACTCTACGCTGTTACAGAAACACACCACATACACACATACACTCTGCATCGCAATAGAAGCAGACCACACATACACATACACTGTGCATTGTTACAGAAACACACCACATACGCGCATACACTCTGCATCGCAATAGAAACACACCACTCATACGCATACTCTGCATTGTTACAGAAACACACCACATACGTGCATACACTCTACGTGCTACAGAAGCAGACCATAAAGCCTGTACCACTTAGCTCCCACAGTCTATTTCTCTTTGTAGTTATGCTTAGTGCCAAGCACAGACCAAGCATTCACTCTTAAAATTTGAAATATTAATGAATTATGGGGGAAAAAAAAAACCACCCCAAAATCAGTAATTCATAGGAGTTGTTTTCTTTGTTCTCACCCCACTTTGCTCTTCACTGCCTTGCATAATTTCTCAGGAGAATCAGAGGTTCCTGGATAAATAACCTTATCCAACAAGGTAACTGATCTTTGGCAATAAATCTTAATCAGTTTCTGTCAAACTGCATAATGCATCTTAAAGAGTTTTAAAAGTCCAGTCTCTGAATTCTCAAATAACATGTCCCTTATCTGCCCAGGGGAGTCCATTAGAAATAAAGAATTCAGCATATGGCAATATGGAAAGGGTATGGAATAAAGAGTTCCCATAGGAACGCCATGGGTTATACCAACGGCGAAAGAAGTAAAAGCTTTAGAAACTTAAGAAAGATTAGAAAGAGGGGTATTTCCTGCTAACTTGTACTTGGCATAGCACAGGATGGGCTGAGACTTTTGGCCAGGGGATAAAGGTATTATAAAATTAGGACAACCTATTGTTTAAAAGACTTTTTTTTTTTTTTTTGCTTTGGAACAACACATGGGCCAAGTGATAGCTCAAAAGAAAAAACAGGGAGCTGCTAGTCCTTGAAGATGTCTGTAGGCTTAAAAACAAGAAGACATGACTTTTACACTTCTTATTAGAAGTCTAGTATCATAGGATAGAAAATGAGGAAAAATTCAATTCAAGGCAGATGGACTCTAGAAATAAACATTTTGCATTTGTCTAGATTCTTGGGAAGGTGATGAATGTGGTATAAGAAAGCATCAAGTTCCAATATTTCTTCAAGTTGAAGGAAAAAACTCAGATTTCCTGATTGTTTTTTGGTTCCCCAAATGGATTTCATAAACCTTACAGAGACTATTAAGTATTAAATACACCTTTATTTTCAGGCAGGTCAGAGGCTCAATAGCTGTGCAATAGAGACCAAGACAGGGCAGGGATGAGTTGAGCTCTCATATCTAACTGAATACCTAGATATTTCCTTGTTGGCTTAACAAGAGTCTGGCAGCCATGGACTGTGAAATATAGGGAATAGTGAAGTCTGGCTTTGTATAAGTCAGAAGGGAGGTCATGGAACTCCTGATTGTCTATTCCCTTCCTTAACTTCTCATGCTTATTTCTATACTTGAGATTTATGTTATGCGTTAGGATGAATTTGAACTTGAGGGTAAGAACCCTTTTACTCACTGCTGGTGAAGGTGACATTGACACTGTAAGACTGTCCTTTGATCAGTTGGCATGGCTGGGTGTGGCATGGGCTCACATTGACTTCCTTTATAGCTCCGACCACAGACCCTACAAAAGAAGAAAAATGAATTGGAGTAGGAGGAAAAATAAACCACCTAAGCTGCCCCCAACCCAATAAGAAAGTGTTCTTTTCTCCCAATTAGAATTCACTCTCCTCTGACTGCTTTCTTGGGGATTGTTTATGACAACACTCAATTAAGTCAGAATCTTAACTCATTTTACTGCTAAAATCACAGCCTATAAATCAAATGAAAAGGGAGCTAAGATGGTTTCTTGACCAGGGAAAGTTATTATTTCTCAAACTAAACAATACCCAGAGACCTTATCCACAAAAGATTTTTATTAAACAGATTAAACTTGAAGCTACAACCACAGGAACTCCAAACATTTCTGGATTCTTGTCTTCCATTCTTAATGGTAATGGGGTCACAGTTCAAATTTAAAGCTTCATGTTCCTCAAACTTCCTCCTAATTAAAATATTCCTGCTTTCCCATTCATTTTCTAGCAAATAGATAAGCATTCAATGTTTGCTGAAAATTCTCCTTAATGGAGAATGGAAAATGGCATTTCATACAAAAACAGCTAGAAGGCAAACCTGGAATCTGAAACTCCAAGGAGGTAGGCCAGAAATGAGTTAAGTCTTATCTTTCTACAAGTTCTAAAAGAGCTGATTAAGATGTCTCTGTTAACTTATGTTGGGAAGCCTGCTAGATCTCAGAATAGTTGGAACCTGTTTGGAGTCCCCAGGTCGTTTTTAGCTCCTTAGAGTCATTTGTTTTAGATCCTGTGGAAAATGTCCTTGGGCAGCATGGATGAGGGAAAGCGGAAGCACCTGAAGAAAAAGATGATGGCCAAATGAATCTGAAGAGAAAGAACTAGAATTTATCTCACAACTATGGGCTTTATCATCATCGTTACAGAGATAAGAAAACAGAACAGAAAGATTGCTGTGATTTATCCAAGCTCATCAGGTCCAAGACTCAATGGGTTTGTCTGATTTCAAAGCTCTTGCAGAGTTCACTGGAACCCAAATAAAGCTTTAAGTAAATAGCTACAAAGATATATGGTAGGAGACCCCAAAAAATTCGTGATTGAGAACTACTTGAAGACTCTGGATTAAGATTCCAATCCTCTTAACTAAATCAAAGAAGCCATTTCAGGCCTCTTGATTCAGCACCACCTCCTTAGCCCTAACCACACTATTCTTTCTATCTTAGAGTTTCAAGGCTCATAGCCTTTGTGATTTTCACGGATAAAGAAATATATGCTCTATCTTCCCCTGAAATTCCTGGCAAATCCTTTTCTTAGTATTTTATCTTCTTTAAATGTCTTCATTCTTTAGCGCCAACTTGGGTTCCTAGAGAAATTAGTACTATTTGAGGTACAGGAGCTCTGCTGGCTTAGTGGGTAAGATATTTGGCTACTATCCAGAAGGTCAGCAGTTCAAACCCACCAGTGCTCCATGGGAGAACAATGAGGCAATCCACTTCCATATAGATTTATAGCCTTGTTTTGGATAAGGACAGCAATAATGGCAGAACAACATGAAAAATGTCATTGATGTCCCCGAGCTGTAATGTGGAAGTTGTTAAGCTGGTGAATATTTTACTGTGTATGTTTTCACCACAATAAAAGTTTGAAAAAAAAAAAAAAAAAGATTTACAGCTTTGGAAACCTTTTGGGAGTTTCCATAAGTCGGAATCAACTCAGTGGAAGTGGGTTGGGTTTGTTTGGTTTGATTAACAGTATGGAGCCGTGGTGGTGCAGTGGTTAAAGTGGTTACTAACTGCAAGGTCAGTCATTTGAATCCACCAACTGGGAGAAAAATGCGGCAGTTTGCTTCCATAAAGATGACAGCCTTGGAAACCCTATGGGGCAATTTTACTCTGTCCTAGAGGGTCACAGAAGCAGCTCTGGTGATGTAGTGGGTAAAGCATTTGTCTGTAAACCAGAAGGTCGGTGGTTTAAATCACCAGCTGCTACGGAGGAAGAAGACGAGGCAATCTACTTCCATAAAGATTCACAGCCTTGATTCACAGCCTTGGTCATTATGAGTCAGAATGGACTCAATGGCAGTGGGTTTGGGTTTTTCTGGATAGGGTGACGATGAGTCAGAATCAACTCGACAGCAGTGGTTCCCCCCCCCCCCGCCCCAATTAGAGGCATGGGGAAAAAATGAAATGTATCAGAATATCCTGAGTTGGCTTTTTTAAAAAGAATTTTATTTATTTATTTGTTGTTGTTGAGAATATACACTGCAAAATACACACCAACTGATTCAGTGACATGGATCACATTCTTTGTGAGTTGTGCAACCATTCTCCCCCTCCTTTTCTGAGTTGTTCTTCCTCTATTACCATAAATTCACTGCCCCTAAGGCTTCTATCCCTTCAAGCTGCTGTTGTCACTTTGAACCCACACAGATACATCATAAAAGAGCATACTGCTCCAGGCAAACATTGTTTACTGGTTAAGCTAAATTGCCATTTGGTTTTAAGAAGACTTCAGGAGCTATTTTTGGTTTAAAGTTTAAGATTACTTCAGGGCAATAGTTTTGAGGGTTAATGTAGCCTCCATAGCTACCGAAAGTCTAGATTCCACGAGAATTTCAAATTGTCTTCTGCATATTCCCCTTCCTGCTCTGGGTTTTGAAATTAGACTGATATAAGAAACCTACTCATTTCTGAGTAGTGGACTAAGGAATTGAAGAGAAACTACTATTTTAACATAGGAACAACCCTACACAGAGGAAGTAACTACTATCTGAACTGGGAATGACCCTTAAGAGAGGAATTACCTACCATTTCTATACTGGGAACTGCACTATCTCCCACGTACTTCTGAGTTCTCTTTAATCAGTCATGTTCTTTTAGAGAAGAAATCTAATAGATTCACTTATGAGCGATGAAATATTTTGGCTGGAAAAGTGACAGGCAGTACCTTAAATCTTGATTAAGTCAGTAACCCCCACCCCCCAAAAAAACCTCACCTAAACCCACTGCCATCAAGTCAATTCTGATTCACAGCAACCCTATAGGACAGAGTAGAAATGCCCCATGGGGTTTCCAAGGCTATAAATCTTTACAGAAGCAGACTGCCTCATCTTTCTCCCAAAGAGAGGCTGGTGAGTTCAAACTGCCGACCATTTGGTTAGCAGCCAAATGGTTTAACCGCTGCACCACCAGAGCTTCTTCATTAGGACCTTGACTGTTCCAAGAATCAGAGGGATGAACTACTGGAAGGATAAAGAGGGCAGAGGTCAAGGTCTTTATGGC
Source organism: Orycteropus afer afer (assembly GCF_000298275.1). Taxonomy (NCBI): domain Eukaryota; kingdom Metazoa; phylum Chordata; class Mammalia; order Tubulidentata; family Orycteropodidae; genus Orycteropus; species Orycteropus afer. The sequence goes on along the minus strand of NW_006921666.1, from coordinate 7,727,257 downwards.
TCTAACAGAAGTTTTTTGTTTTATTTTTAATTGTTCCAATATAAGTATTAAAAAACCAAAAACCAAACTCACTGCCATCAAGTCCATCCCAACTTATAGCGACCCTTCCTTGGGATTCCAAGGCAGTATCTCTACAGAAGTAGATTGCCCAATCTTCCTTCCAAGGAGTGGATGGTGGGTTTGAACTGCCAGCCATAATTAAACTCAACTTCAAATAGGGCCAATTCATATAGCAAAATTGGTAGAAGTATCAGTTGCTTTAAAGAATACTGCTATCTGAGTCTAGGGTTCTTTCTCTCTGGAAGCACTTGACTAGGTCTATAAATAGCTACCTTAGGATTCACCTGCAAACACTGCATATGTTTGAAAAACAAAGGGCAGATGCAGAAAGGGACTAGAAAAAAATCAGATTAATCTGACTTGCCAGTGTTGTTTCTAAGAAGTCTCAAAAACTGGTTTATGAATCACAAACTAGCCTTAGCTCAGAAGCCGTCTACTAGAACAGAATGAAGTACTGAGGATTAACGCTAGATGTTCTCTACAAATCTCTTCAGTCTGTGAACGAATACTTTCTCTGTTGTTGTTAGGTGCTGTGAAGTTGCCTCTGACTCACAGCATCCCTAAGTGAAACAGAACAGAAAGTTGCCCAGTCCTGAGCCATCCTCACAATAAGAAGTATGTTTGAGCACATTGTTGCAGCCGTTGTGTAATCATTTATTGAGGGTCTCCTTGTTTTTTGCTGACGCCTCTACTTTGCCAAGCATGATGTCCTTCTCCAGAGATTGATTCCTCCTGATGACGTGTCCAAAGTAAGTGAGAGAAAGTCTTGCCATCCTCACTTCTAAGGCACATTCTACCTGCACTTCTCCCAAGGCTTCTTGGTGATCTACCTGCACTTCTCCCAAGGCTTCTTGGGGATCTACCAAAAAATTAGCCTTTGAGACCCTATGGAGCAAAATGGGGTCTCAGCGGGCAGGAATCGACATCACCACTGCCCCAGCGAGGTCTGTAAATAATCCCTGGCAGTCCCTTATCCTCCAGCTTGCTTCTCTATCACGGCAAAGTTCTCAAAACTGTACCCATAAGGATTCTCTTCTCTAAAGCACCCGAAGCAGTTTGAGAAGCACTCACTTCTACTCCATCCTGTAACTTCTATGAACAGGGGGAAAAAAAGTCCTGAAATTTAGTCAACAATCTGTTGAAAATCAGTGCTTATGTTAAGGTTTTCCATGTCCAGTTTCTATTTCTTTCAAGGCTAGGTCACATGATGTAGTAGAAACTGAGCAAGAGATGGTTCTCGTAGCTCCTTCATCCAGTTTCCTGGTAAAAGGTCTTCTAATGTCAACAGATCAAACTCCTGGTAAAAGGTCTTCTAATGTCAACAGATCAAACTCCTCAGCCCCAACCTGCAAACACTGCAAAATTCAAATTTGCTTGGTCCCATTCCTCACTTGAGGAAATCCCATCCCAGAGAAGGGGGAGTGTAGAGTGTGACTCAAAACCCTTTTGATGTTGGTGCAGAAGTGTTTACACTGCATTTCCCAATTGAAATGTAAACTGAGAAGCTGTAATCAAAACCTTCCTTCCTTTAAGGAAAGGAGCTCTGGTGGTAAAGTGGTTAAGGCATTTGGCAGCTAGCCAAAAGGTCAGTGGTTCCAGCCCACCAGCTGTACCATGGAAGAAAGAAGAGGCAGTCTGCTTCTATAAAGATTTACCATTTTGGGAACCCAGTGGGGGTTGCTATGAGTTGGAATCACCTTGATGGCAGTGAGTTTGAGTTTTCTTTTAAGCAATTCCTCCCACAGATGTAACCAAACTAGCTGTTTTGGAGTTGATTCCAACTCATGGCAACCCATGTGTGTCAGAGTAAGACTGCTCCATAAGTTTTTTTTTTTTTTTT
>NW_006921666.1:7691174-7723617 GCF_000298275.1 Orycteropus afer afer | reverse complement strand
TTTCCTTTCCATATAAAGTTAGTGATCATTTTTTCCATATCCCTAAAGAATGTTGATGGGATCTGGATTGGGATTGCATTGAATGTATAGATTGCTTTGTGCACCATAAGTTTTTTAAGGGCTGAAAGTACATCCATCGTCAGAACTTTTTTTCCAAAGTGGTCTGGAAAGACTCAAACTACCAACGTTTTGGTTAGCAACCCAGTGCATTAACCCTTGCTACCATAGGGACTTCTCCCATAGATGTACACCTGAAGAAAAGCACTTTTCTTCAATTGAGTAAAATAATTTCTGGATTTATCTCCTTTGTTTTTTCTTTGCTTGTTTGTTTAGTATTACCATTGAAACTTAAAGTGGTTCACAAAACACCCCCTAGTTTACTACCTTTTACTGGCTGTGAGACTTTGGGCAAATTACTCTATATGCCTCAGTTTCTTGAGTAAACCAGATCTTGTAGACTTTAATACAGCGTTTTTATTCAAATGCTGGCCCACTAAGTTTAACATGGGGAAAGACAGTAACTTGAGGCAATAATAGGATCTTTCAAGTGCCAGTCTCCTCCTTCAGTGGAACACCATTTGTTAAGTGACAGCAGGCCAGCAGTCTTTATTCCTTAATGGATTCTATCCCCTAGCCTCCAACTTTGCTTTTGCTTCTACATGGATTTTGACGACATAGTGGAAAGAGTATTTCCTCATTCACATTTTCGACATTTATTGAGCAGTAACTATTAGCTGGACATTGGATGTAAACAAGTGAATTTATTCTGGTCCCATTCTGTTGTGTGGCTCTGGAATATAATGGTTGCAGCAGGACAGACAAGGAATTGCCAATAATTGAGACCAGATGCAGAAGAGGACGTGGAATGAGGGATATCATTGCTGATGTCAGATGGATCTTGACGGAAAGCAAAGAATACCAGAAAGATGTTTACTTATGTTTTATTGACTATCCAAAGGCATTTGACTGTGTGGATCACAACAAATTCTGGATAACGATGTGAAAAATGGGAATTCCAGAACATTTAATTGTGCTTATGAGGAACCTGTACACTGACCAAGAGGCAGTCATTTGAATAGAATAAAGGGATAGTGCATGCATAAAAATCAAAAAAGGTGCGTATCAGGGCTGTATCCTTTCAACATACTTATTCAATTTGTATGCTGAGCAAATAATCCCAAGAAGCTGGACTATATAAAGAAGAATGTGGCATCAGGATTAGAGTAAGATTCATTAACAACCTACAACATGCAGATGACACAACCTTGTCTGCAGAAAGTGAAGGAGACTTGAAGCACTTACTGATGAGGATCAAAGACTACATCCTTCAGTATGGATTACATCTCAACATAAAGAAAATTAAAATCCTCACAACTGACCCATAAGCAACATCATAATAAATGGAAAAAAGACTGAAGCTTGTCAAGAATTTCATCTAACTTGGATCCACAATCAACACTCATGGAAGCAGCAGACAAGAAATCAAATGACATACTGCATTGAGCAAATCTAAGGGAGCTCTGGAAGCACAGTGCCCAAGGCACTTGACTGCTAACCAGAAGGCTGGTGGTTCAAACCCACCAGCCACTCCTCAGAAGGAAGGTTGGGCAATCTAGTTCGGTAGTGATACTGCCTTGGAAACCCAAGGAGGGGTTGCTATGAGTCGGGGCTGTCTAGACGGCACATAACAACAACAACAACAACAACAACAACAACCAGAAGAAGGAACAAATTTGTCTTGTAAGAAGTACAGCCAGAAGACTCCTTAGAAGCAAGAAAGCCAGATTTCGTCTCTTATACTTTGGTTATATTATCAGCAGGGACCATTCCCTGATGAAGGATATCATCAGCGAAAAAGGGGAAGACCCTCAAAGAGACGGATTGACTGGGTGGCTTCAACAACAGGCTCAATCACAGCAACAGCTGTGAAGATGGCAGGACTGGGCAGTGTTTTATTCTGTTGTTCATGGGTCAGTGAGTCAGAACCAACTCAGTGGCCCCTAACAACACAGGATCTCCAAGCTTCTTTCCAGCTCAAAAACTGTACAATGATAATAAGAACAGTTCTAATTTTAGAACTTAGAAAAGTTCTGCTAGAACAATTAATTCCACAGATTTGACTGCATGAACTCACTCAGGATTCTTACCCCATGATGTATTTTCTAAGGAGCCATGGTGGAGAAGTAATTAAAGCACTTTGTTGACAACCAAAAGGTCAGCGGTTTAAACCCACCAGAAAGAAATCTTCCACAGAAGAAAGATGCAGCAGTCTGCTTCCTTAAAGGTTCATAGCCTTGGAAATCCTATGGGGCAGTTCTACTCTGTCCTGTAGTGTCTCTATGAGTCGAAACTGACTCAGCAGCAACGGGTTTGGTTTGGGTTTGGGGATGCATTTTCCAACAGAGGTCTAATCACATGACAGGAGGCAGTCATGTGTCGTAAGATGTGATAAACAGCACTGTGAGTTTCATAGGAAGAAAAACTCATTAATTATGAATAACAAAATTCCATTGCCCAAAGGAAGCTTGGAATGAATCAAGAAGAGGGGAAATGACTTTTGTCTTGTCAGCACCTTAGATATCTAGTGCTGCTGTAACAGAAATACAAGTGGATGGTATGGTAGTGAAGGTGGTGTGTCAACTTGGCTGGGCCTGGTGCTGAGTAGCTGGGCAGCTGATGTGGTTATTCCCCATGATAAGACTGGTGATCAACTCCATGGTAGAATCTGTGAGCAGCTGAGTAGCTGCTTTAGGGATGTGGTCTGCTCCCAGTATATAAAAAGCAGCTTTGAGGAAAGCTCTAGCTTTTGGTGTATCTTGGTTCTGCATTTGGCCCAGCGTTCATCTCAATGGCCTACCATGTTGTCCACCAATCTTGGGACTGTTAATGGAGTTGTACTGATGACATGCCATGTTGCTTGATAATTTTGGGACTGTGCCATTTTATTTGTCGACCTTGAGTCTGTCAGCCTTAGCCAAGAGCTGCCGAAGAGACGCCTCCAGCTTCAGTGGGCCAGGAGCAAGAGGCAGAGTGGAAGCTCAAGGTCGAGGGGCCTTCACCCAGCCCTTAGAGCTGGCACTCGGAACTCAGACTCCTAGCCTCCAAACTGTGAGAATAAATCTGTTTGTTGAAACCACCTACTTGTGGTATGCCTGGTAGAGTAACACTTATTGTTGTGTTGTTATGTGCCGTGGAGTCGGCCCCGACTCATAGCGACCCCTCCTTGGGTTTCCGAGGCAGTATCACTACAGAAGTAGGATTGCCCAACCTTCCTTCCAAGGAGTGGCTGGTGGGTTTGAACCGCCAGCCTTCTGGTTAGCAGTCAAGTGCTTTATCCACTATGCTACCAGAGCTCTTAAGAGAGTAACACTAGAGAACCAAAACAGACGGCTTTAACAAACAAATTTCTTTTCTCACAGTTTAGGAGGCTAAAAGTTTGAATTCTGGTTGCCAGCTCTAGGGGAAAGCTTCCTCTGTCAGTCTGGAAGAAGGTCCTTTGCTATTCCGAGCTGCTGCTCCTGGGCGATCTTCACGTGGCTAGGTGCGTCTTCCCCCATCTCTGCTCTGCTGGCTCCTTTACTCTCTTTTATATCGCAAGAACGACTGCCTCAAGATAGACCCTACACTAATCCTGTCTCTTTAACATAATGAAGACAATCCATTCCCAAACGGGATTATGACCACAGGCATAGGGGCTAGGATTTAGAACACACAGTTTGGGGGGGGGGTGGTGGCACAATTCAATCCATGTTGTCGGTGCGGTCGAGTCGGCATAACCACCCTACGTACAACAGGAAACACTGCATGGTCCTATGCCAGCCTCACAATCCTTGCTATACCTATTCAATCCATAACAGTAAGCAAAAGAGAAATTTTAAAAGAGCAAGTGGACTAGGGGTCGGTTATCCAAGGCACAATAAATAAGATGAATAGATCCTGCCCCGCCCCCCACACCCCCGCCTCCCGTCCTGCTGTCCACCCTACGAACTTCAGAAAACTTCAGCAAAACGTCCACCTGTAGAACTTTTCAGGAATCTCAAAATACGCGTCTCAATAAAAGAGACAAAGTTAAGATCGGCCGCATTTCACAGAGGCCGCCCGCGCCCCCCACTCCAGCATTCCCCAGGCCCGTCCACGCCGGGTCCAAGGCTGAGCCTGGCCGCCCGCGGGATCCGCCCAGCCCGGGTTCTCAGCGCGGGGCTCCAATGTGGGCTTCCTCAGAGGGCGCAGGCAATTCGGCCCGGGACTCACCGCAGTCCTTGAAGACCACCGGCTCGGCTAGAGAAGCGGCGCTGAGCGCCAGGAGCAGGAACGCGGCGGCCAAGAAGCGCATCGCAGCCACGGAAGCTTCAAGTGCCAGGAAGGAAAAAGTGGGCGCCAGAGTCACAAGATAAACCTGCTGAGGCGGGGCCGGGGAGGAGCCCAGTCAGCAGACCTTTCTCCAGAAACAACGTCCGATGTCCGCCCACGACCCGCCTCCGGCTCCAGGGAGCCAAGCGGGTCTCTGTCCGGCTCCCACATTCTCCATCTCCACCTATCTTCTCCGCTGGTGGGCGGGCCTGGCTAGGTTCCACCTCTACCCGGCTCCACCCCTCAGCGCTCCGCCCAGGCTTTGATTGTACCTCCCCCGCTTCCGACATCTGGAGCACTTTTAGCCAATCAAGACCCTTCTCTTCCTGTATTACCCAATAGGTCTTCTCGGAGGCGGGGCCTCTGTGCGATCCCGTCCCCTGGCCATTCTCCCCGCCTTCCGAGGTTCAAGCGGAGGAGGGATAGGTGCTCCGCCAGGGGCGGAGCTTGTGGAGAAAGATGGCGGCTTCCTGGTGTTTATACCAAGTGGCCACTGCACTGAGAGCAGTTACCGTCTGGCCGAGGGGCAGGTACCGAGTCTAGAAGGCACTTGAGAAGGGAGTGTAAGGTTTTGCGCCTCCAGGACAAGTGGGAAACTAAGGCCCAAGGAGGTGGAGTGTGGAGGGGAGGGAGACTGGCGTAAGATTGCCCTGGCCGGGGTCAGGCACTCCTTGATTGCCCTGGCCGGGGTCAGGCACCACCCTGGCTCATCGTCCTTCCTTGCGTGGCAGGCTCCCCAGACCTCAGGTGCCTCGAGAAGCGTCGTCTTCCAGCCCCCAGGCCGACGAATGGCAGATCCACCTCACCGACAGCTGCGTCCAGGTAGGAGTCCGCAAATGAGGCAGCTGTGTCCGGGCGAGCGCCGGTACCTTCTCCTACCCTCCTCTTCCCTGTCCCCTCTCTTCCTGCATTTCAGAGGCTTTTGGAAATCACCGAAGGGGCAGAGTTCCTCAGACTGCAGGTAGAGGGAGGTGGATGCTCCGGATTCCAATACAAATTTTCACTGGACACAGTTGTTAACGCCGATGACAGGCAAGGAGGAGGAAGGGGTGGGACCTCAGAGGTCGTTCGGGAGACATAGAAGTGTAGCCAGCGTAAGATGCACTTTTAGTCCAAATTTCAAAGATTTGCTAAGGATGGTTAACACTGCTCTTCTCACATGAGGATGCAGTGGACGTCGGTTGCTTTCACTTAATAAAATAACGAAGTGATAGGAGAAAAATTGACGTGCCCAGGCCCGTAGGGAGTTGGTAGAGAGTTAGGCTGGACTAGATTCCAGGCTTAATTCCTTAAATTTTTCCCTGTGTTCGTTTTGTTGATTTTTTTTTTTTTTTCCCTCAGAGAAAATCACCTATTAGAGGTAATCCGGAAATGCTGCCTCTGTACTTCAAAAAGTAGAACGTGTGCTTGGGGGTGGTTGTGGTAGGAGGGTGTCATGTTTGGGATGTTATGATACCTATTAATGTCTTCCTCCTGTCTTTCCAGGGTATTTGAACAGGGTGGGGCAAGAGTGGTGGTTGACTCTGATAGCTTGGCCTTCGTGAAAGGGGCCCAGGTGGACTTCAGCCAAGAACTTATCCGAAGCTCATTTCAAGTGTTGAATAATCCTCAAGCACAGCAAGGCTGCTCTTGTGGGTCATCCTTCTCTGTCAAACTTTGATGATGTGATATGAGTGACCCAGACATCACCACTAGTTCTGCTTACCAGTTTGAGGAACCTGGGATTAGTAGAATTCTAGAGATTTCCTTCTAATCATGTCCCTCTCTCAGTCGTGTGTCCTTTGACCCAGGAGTGCTGTGTTTTGCCACTCTTATTTTCAGAATGTGAAGCTTTTACTCTTGACTCAGTTCCACGACCCCCAGATTTTAAGGTCATGCCTTTAGATGCTGTTACCTCACATTTAATCACTGGTTGAAACCCAGTATAATCTATAGGCCTCCAAGGCTCCAGAATTTGGAGTTACTGCTCTGGCCGACAGAGCTGCTTGTATATATGTGGACAGCTATATATAAAAGAAAGTCCTTACTGTGTTTTAGATCAGAGTCACAGATTGGGTAGTTTGAATACCGGTTACTAAGCCAGAGAAGATGACAGAGGCAAATGAAACGTTCTCTTTTTTTGTCTTACCCTTTGTGAATATGCCACTTGATTTATCCTTACTTTATATGCAGCCCACTCTCTGCCTCCCATTTGTAGGGTACTCATACTCATATTCATGGATATGCCAGACTCAAAATAAGCCATCACCCAGACAGCTTGGACCAAACTCCCACTGATAACCTGAATCTTTTGAAAAATAGCCTCTATACTCCATACTCATTGGATGTTTTAAAACTGTGATCATTTAGTGATTAAATCTTTTCAGAGTATGTTGCTTCATTGACCTGACAGTGTAAAATATCTCTGGTCTCACGCATAAGCAGGAAGTGGTCCATTTGCTGACATAGGTAATAGATACCTACTGAAAAATCAAACTAAACCCAATGCCATCAAGTTGATACCAACTCATAGCGACCCCCATTGGGTTTCCAAGGTGGTAAATCTTTACAGAAGTAGATTGCTCAGTCTTCCTTCAGTGGAGCAGCTGGTGGGTTTGAACCACCAATGTTCTGGTTAGCAGTCAAATGCCTTAGGCACTGTGCCACCAGAGCTCCTTAACAGACACCTAAGGAACTTTTTTTAGGCAGACATGCCAGATAAAACACAGGTTGCCCAGTTAAATTTGAATTTTATGTAAATGACAGTTTTTAATGTGAGTATGTCTCACATACTTACACTAAAAAATTATCCTTTGCTAAAACCTGACAACCCCTACTTGTGGGTCACAACTTTTTTAAATTCCAATTTTAAAGCATTTATTTGCGTATGGTACTTAAAATAATCATGGTCCCTGTATGACTTCTCGGAGACCCAGAACAGTATGGACAAATAAAAAGAAAAAGAATTCATAACAAAAAATGACTTATTACTCCTAATGTTGGGGAAACTGCAGCCAAATTGGTTCTGGAAAAGTTAATGGTTAAATCCATATTTTGCTTGGGAACCTAACAATTTGTTACAACAAAAACTTGTGTTTCTGGACTGGATTGGAATTACAATCATTCAGTAAGAGAACTTGCCATTCAAAAAGTAGAAAGAGTTTAGAGACAAAGTATCTGAGGCAGAAACTCAGACACATAGGTTTCCAATAAAACTACAATATAGAGAAAATATACCTCTCATGATTAGAGGAAAGGGACAATCAGAACCTAAGTGTTGGGAGGAGGCAGAGAACAGCATACCATGAAAGCGTATGTGTAAAGTTACTAAGATATTTAGGGTTGCTGCCAATACCTGGTCTTAATAAAGATGTTCAGCTCAGACTACCTAAGTACTTTCATACTCCTTAAAAAGGGATTTTGCTACATTTTAAATGTTAGGAACTAGTCTTTCACAATATTTTTGTGGATTTATGGAGTTGTTGATTTTATAACAACTAATGCAGAATAGCTTTTCATAAGCTATTTAAGCCATTAAAGTGCAGTGGTCAAGGTAGAAACAGGGTCCTTTGAAAGGGAGAAGCTTGTATGTAGGTACCTTTTGTTAATAGGAGAATTGGAATTTTGTGTTTAGGAGGGGTAGGTTTGAGAGAGATCTCATCTTGCTGAGAAAGCTTCCTGAGGAAACCTGCAGTGGTAAGAAGTCTGTTTGGGGAGGGGAGAGTGTAGTTATGGTAAGGATACAGGGTGTGGGAGAATGATGGCACTAAGGGAACACAGGGCAGTTTGCTTGGAATAAACAGCATGGTAAACTTGGCTTAACATCTTGTGCAGGCCTTTTCTGACCAGATGGCTTCTTGTAGCAGACATTTTTATAAATGTTCACTTTGCAAGGTCATTTAGGAAAACTTTAATACTCTTGCAATAGCAATTGGAAGACCTTTTGCTTCCATCTTAACTTTCAAGGGAAGCTTTTCCAAAGCCCGATTTGTTGCAGAGTCGGCTTTCTTTGACTTGGTAATGCAAGCCAGTGTCTGGCAGAGGCAGCACATCTGTCCCACAGTTGCTTTAGCAAAATGCAATAGTGCAAGAATTGAGGGCAAGAGAGCCCTGAATCTGCTTTATGTTGTGACTCAGCTTTCTGGTATTAGGGGCTCAAGTAGGGGGCCTTTGGGTCCATGTCCAGATCTTAATTGTCAAATCACACTCTAGTTATGTGATGATAGTGATGAGTGGCATAGAAACTATAGCTATCTCATCCACCCCTTAGTTTTTCTGTGCAGAAATGTTGACTGATTACAGAGGATTCGGATAAAACATCCAGAAAGGAGGATTACTAAATTAGGTGTCTAGGAAGATTCTCTTCTTTCTCTCTTCTGGGAATTGAGCCCAGTTCTTTTGATCTTTTGTTACAAAGCGCCAGAGTGGCAGGAGCATTGTGGTACGAGGAATTGGTAGCTGAGCCAGTGATGGTAGCTGAGCCTCCTGGTTGGCATAGCCTGCCTAGAACTCTGGCCTTGAGCTGATGTTATGCAAATGACATTGGGCAGGGCTGGATGCTGTTGACTGCAATATTATAGTTTGACATGTTTGCTTTAAAAACAGGAGACTCCTCTCTTTATTTTTAAAAATAACATTATTTGTTGGGAATATACACAGCAAAATATACACCATTCCAGCAGTTTGTACAGGTATAATTGAGTGACATAGCTTATATTCTTTGAGTTGTACACCCTTCTCACCCTCCTTTTCTGACTTGTTTCACCCCCATTAACATAAACTCACTGGCCCTTAAGGTTCCCATCTAATCTTGCAAGTTGCTCTTGTTAATTCGATGCTATACAGATAGATCTTAAAAGAGCATAATGCTCAAGGCAGATTGGCTTTACTAGTTAAATGAAACGATTTGGTTTTAAGAAGACTTCAGGGGAAGGTCCCTGGGTGGCACAGATGGTCTGTGCTCAACTGCTAACCAGGAGTTTACCAGTTTGAACCGATCCAATGGCATTGTGGAAGATGTGGGTGTGGCAATCAGCTTCCATAAAGATTACAGTGACCCGACTGTGCCTTATAGAATCTGTCCAAATTAACACATAAACAAATGCCTTAAGACTTAGGGGGATATTTTTGGTGTAAGATGTAAAGATTGTTTCAGGACAATAGTTGTCCAGGGTTTGTCCAGCCTTCCTGGCTCCAGAAAGTCTCGATTCCGTGGTTGTGCATTAGAAAACTTCTGTACTTTTGCAGCTATCTAGTATTGTGTTTATTACTGCTCTTTTAAAATCCCTGTTTGCCCTTCTTTGTCTGCAAAAATACCACACCAGGCAAGTACTCGAATGTTTAAAATACCTAACAAATACTGCAGGGCTGTTGAAAGAAAGTTGGCTGTAAGACATTTTGCAGTAAGTATCACCTGGCCTTAACTGTAAAATCTAGACAATATATATAGAGAGGGAACATTTAAGAAGTCTGTGGTCAGCAGTTGTATTTAAAAATATTTTTATTTTTTTTAAGTCAGTAATACATTTGGTACAACGTTTTAGAAGATACGAAAGGAGATACAGTGCAAAGTCTCCCAGTTCTATCCCCATCTCTCCACTCACTCTCCCCACAAACCAACATTGTTTCTAAGAACTTATCCCACAGACACAATCCTGCAGATGTAATGTGAAATAACTTATGTGCAAGAATATTCATTACAGCATTATTTGTGATATCAAGAGATGGGAAACAATTGAAATGTCCATCAATGGGGACTGATTAAATGAATTTTGGTTTATCCATTTGACAGGATATTATGCAACCAAAAAATAGAATAAGGTCGCTCTTCGTGTGCAAGTGTATGTTAAGTGAAAAAAGCAGAATGCAGAACAACATGCACAGTATAGTGTTATTTGTGTTTTTAATACAAAGTTTGTGTTTTTGCACGCAGTATTTCCCAAAGGCGAGCAAGAAGGCAGGGGTTGGAAGGTGGGCAGGTTATCTGGGGAATGGTAAGAAGTTCTCTGAAATGTGTGGTGTAAGGGGAGCAGAGAGGATGTTAGCTATCTACCTTGCTTCCTGCTTGCTTTAGACAAATAGCATATGACACACTGTTGTACACCCTCGCCCCTCGCCCCCAGTCTCTTGGGTATTCTTCCTATCAAGGCGTTTAAAGCAGCTTTTGAATTTTATTTCATTGAGTGACCTTTAGTGGTTCATAAGGAGCTCTGGTGGCACAGTGATTAAATGCGAAGTTGCTAACCAAAAGGTATGCAGTTTGAACCCACCTGCCACTCCATGGGAGAAAGATGTGGTGATCTGCTTCTGTAAAGATGGTAGCCCTAGAAGCTTTATGACAGTTCTCTGTCCCATAGGGTTGCTATGAGTCAGAACTGACTCTAAGGCAGTGGGTTTTGTTTTTTGAGGTTTTATAGCAATCCACTGTTTCCAACCTTTTGCTGTTGCAAATAATACTGTGATGAATAACCTCTTACATGTTTCTTTTATACTTGGTGAGAATATATTTGAGGGTTCAATTCATTCAAGTGGAATTCCTGGATCAAAAAGAAAGTGCTTTTATAATTGTGGAAGACATTATCATATTGTCCCCTTCAGAGACTGTACCAATGTATCAGCTCTCAGCTATGAGAGTGCCTTTTTCCCCAAATGCTTCCCAACTAGTCTTATCAAACTTTTTAATCTTTGATCTTTAAAACACAGGATCAGTGTGCCTCCCCACCCCAAGCATTTTATTGTGTTTGGGTGAAAGTTTACAGAGCAAATTAATTTCCCATTCAACAATTTATATGCATTGTTTCCTGGCATTAGTTGTAATCCCCTCAATGTAACAGCACTTCCTGGGTTCCCTGTTTCCATTTGCTTATCTCTCCTGCCCCTTCTTGCCTTCTGAACTTTGTAGGCAAATGCTGCCCTTTTGGCCTCATGGTTGGTTGGTTCTGAGAAGCACATTCCTCACAGGTGTAACTGTTCACTTCATAGGCCTATTGTTTGGCTGGAAGATGATCTCTAGGAGTGGGTAGTTCCAGGTTTGAAGGGTGTCTAAGGGCCATAGACTTAGAAGTTCCACCAGTTTATCAAACTAGTAAGTCTGGTCTTTTTTATGATTTTGAATTTTGTAAATTTTCTCCGACTCTGTCCAGGATCTTCTGTTGTAATCCTGATAAGCGCAGTTGGTCATGGTCGCCGGGCACCATGTAGTTCTGGTCTCTGGCTAGTGGAGACTACCGTTCATGTGGTTCATTAGTCCTTTGGACTAATTGTTTCCTTTGATTTTCTTTACTCTTCTTTGCTCCAGATGGAAAGAGACCTATAGTTGTATCTTAGATGGCCACTCACAAGCTTTTAAGATCCCAGTCACTTCTTACCACACTAGGATGTAGAACATTGCTTTGATGGACTGTTATGCCAATTGACCTAGATGTCCCCTGAGACTATGGTCCTAAGCCCTCAAACCTAGTGACTCAGTGTGGTATAAAGGTGCATTTCTCTTGTTATGAATGAAGGTCAAACTATTTTTATATGTTTAAGAACCATTTCTGTCTGCTAAAAATACCTCAACTACCATAGTGACCTAGGGCAAATTATTGAGTCTTTCTGTGTCTCAGTTTCCTCATCCATAAATTAGGAATAAAAATAACTAAGTAGGATTGTTGGGTGAGTAAATGAAATTTATGTACACATTCAGCACATGCTTAGCACATAGCAAGCATTCAATAAATTATGTGATGGCTGACAGAGCAGCAGGTAGGACAGCACAGATTGAGTGAAGAGAGTAGTGGTTCACCTCCTTGTCTCCAGCCACATGAACCTTCTTCACTGACTGCCATTCATCAGAGCTTTGTCTGGGATAGTAAAGAACTTTTTTCCATGGAACACAATCCATACGATATGAGTAGAGCTGATAAGGGTTAAGCACAGGCTCATCTCTAATATTTAGATGTAACCAGAATGCTAAGCAAATTTGGTCTAATATGAAATAAAAACAAGATCAAAAGAGCCCAAATGTGCATTTATTTATTCCACGATGGTTCTCAACTCCCAGCTACCCTGGGTTGGAGCTAGGTCTCTCCTTGTAAACTCAGAGGGATACCAACCATCCATCCCATGAAAGGGGAAAGGGCAGAGGTTTCTGAGCAGAGACAAAAGACAACATTGGACATCTGCCTTCCCCAAAACAAGACCACACTATTCTACCAGCTAGAAAACAGACCTTTTTATTTTGAGCATATCAAACTGGTTTCCACGAAAGGGGAGCACAGGAGAGACCTGGTTCCTGTAAGAAGTGATGTACATTTAATAAAAGTCTTTGGAGATGGGCACTCTGGCTTGTGGCAGCCCTTGCTGCTGGTGCACAGGGGCTATTGCCTGGTAGACTCTGAGTATTTATTTATCCAAAGGTACTGAATATTTTCTTTGGGCTTGTGTCAAGCACTGGCTCTCCCTTTCTTATTGACTCCCCATACTTTCATATTGCCTTCTTGCTTCTTTCTTGGCCTCCTTGCCCCTTCTCCTGGTGTCTTTTACTATCAGCAAGCTAGTATCAGTCTTGCTTCTCTAAGATGAGGGGCTCTTCTGCCCCTCCCTGGGGCCACAGAATTGGCTACAGGATGGAGATGTGGCAAAAAGCACATCTAGGGCCTAGGCCAGACTGGCTGAGTGGCTGTGAATGATGCTTCTTGGGAGGGGCATTGGGGTTACTCCCCAAACTCCCCCTGACCCTCCCTTGCTCCACACATTCTGAAGGACCATCCCAGGGCAGATGTAGCCTCTGTCCCAGTCATCAGGATGACATGTGAATCACGCCTGGACAGGGGTATCTGCAGTGTGAGGCAGAAGGACCTTGCCCATCTGCACAGCTTGAGGGGGGAGCTGAGGGCCATCCTTTGGTAAGTGTTCCATAGCAAGGCCAGGACAGGCGGTGGACTGAGCCTCACAGCCAAAGGCTGAAGCATTAAAGCATTTGGTGGTGTTGGAGCCAAGCAAGAACATGGTGGCATGGAGGCAGTGGTGGAAGCTCATAGCCAGAACCTAGGCTGAGAGATGAAAAGTGGGCAAGGCTGGCTGGGGGCTGGACCCAGGGCATCCTGCCTGACATCATCATGGTGTCTTCCCAACTAGGAAAGCATCCTCAAGGCTCCCATCTGTGGCTGGGAGCCATTTCCAGGTAGCTGTCCACACCCCTCACTGCTACTCCTTGGCAGCACAATGTGGGGGGTCTGTCTTGGCCACGTAACCTGGGGAGCAGTGGCAGCGGTAGGAGCCCTCTGTGTTCTCGCAGTGACCGTGGGCACAGAGCGCAGCAGGCCCATTCAGGTCCTCACATTCATCCACATCTAGGAGGAAGGGAAGGCGGGAGAGCTGTAGGGCGCCTGGGAGCCTCTGGCCTGCTATCTCTGCCCCTCTGGGAACAAGTCCTGGCCTCTGCCCTGCAGTTGACTCCTAGGGGTGGCAGCCAAGGCTGAAGTCACTTCCCCAAACTAAGCAACTGAGGAACACAGAGCAGGTGGGTGTGAGCTCACACTGTGCCCAGGAGACACCATGCTGTCTTGTCCTTCCTTCCCTGTCATCTGTCTAGGAATCTCCATGGGAGGGCTTTCTAAACACAGACCTTCTCTGAGCTTTTTGTCCCTCAGGTGTGATACTAGAAAGTCCCACTAGGGGGCAGCAGTGGGCTTTCCAGCTGTCCTAAGTTCAGTAGGGCACTTGCACGTGAGCAGAGCGCCAGCTTGGCCTTCTCCACGCACACAGCAGAGCCGTCCTGCTCCTCAGCCCGTAAACTCACCCACGCAGGCCATGTGTGCTGTGTCCAGCTGGAAGCCCTCGAAGCAGTCGCAGGTGTAGCCCTCGCGCACGCGCACACAGCGGCCGTTCTCACAGCCGTTCAGGATGCCACACTCCTCGGCCTGGAGCCCTTCGAAGCCGGCCTGGTGCTCTGGTGGGAGGAAGTCATAGAGAGGGAAGCCGGGGCCTTAAGAGTCACTCTGATCTCTCCAGCCCCCCTTGGCCAGGTTGCTCTCACAGAAAGGTGCTAAAATGAAACATAATGCTCTAAAATCAGTGTCCCATTTCCCGTGGGGGACACGTGCCAGCTCTCAGGCAGGTTGGGACTCTGGGACTCTGCTTTCACAATGGCAGGGCGGCTGCCTTTCTGTAGTTTTTGGTTTTATGGGGCGCCTTGGTGGGGGTTGTTGGCAAATCCTGTCCATTGCACAAGTGTCTGGCCTGACCTGATCTCCTCATTAGAATCTAAGTCCTCAGGACTGGGGTTGTTATAGTTTACAACTGAGCAACCACAACAGGCCTTTTAAAGTGATTCAACCGAAAAACCCCAAACTCATTGCCGTCCAACTTATAGCGACCCCCTCCTTGGGTTTCTGAGGTGGTATCTCTACAGAAGTAGATTGCCCAGTCTTCCCTCCCAGGAGTGGCTGGTGGGTTTGAACTACCAGCCTTCTGGTTAGCAGTCAAATTGCCTTAGGCACTACACCATCAGAGCTCCCTTAAAGTGATTGTTGTTATGTGCCGTTGAGTCAGACCTGACTCATAGCGACCTCTCCTTGGGTTTCCGAGGCAGTATCACTATGTAAGTAGATTGCCCTATCTTCCTTCCAAGGAGTGGCTGGTGGGTTTGAACCGCCAGCCTTCTGGTTAGCAGTCAAGTGCTTTAGGCACTGCACTACCAGAGCTCCCTTAAAGTGATTTGTTGTTGTTGTTGTTGTATGTGCCGTCAAGTCGGACCCAACTCATAGCGACCCCTCCTTGGGTTTCCGAGGCAGTATCACTACGGAAGTAGATTGCCCCATCTTCCTTCCGAGGAGTGGCTGGTGGGTTTGAACCTCCAGCCTTCTGGTTAGCAGTCAAGCACCTTAGGCTCTACGCTACCAGAGCTCCCAAAAGTGATTAGAAAGCCCTAATTTCCATTCTAGGTCACAAGTTTGAATGCTGGGTTTCCTTAGAACAGGTTAATTCCTCATATTCTAAGTGGTATGGAGGGTCACTTATTAACCAAATGAAAAAGAACAGACCCAGAATGTACCTGGTTTCCCTCGTTCTCTCGACTCCCACAGGGAAGCTCGCAGGGGCTTTGCTCCTGTGCCAGTTCACGGGGAGCCGGCAAGTCTGACTGGGGCATTTCCCTGAGTGACCCGGGAGGGAACATCAGGCGTGGTGGTCTTCCCTTCCTCACCCTCAGCCTGCTGGTAACACGACTCCTCCAGGTGGAGGAAAAGGAAACAAACCCTCCCAGTGCCCTCCTCTCCTACTGGCACACAGAGCAACACAGACCTGGATAGCTGGCCACGTAGTGGGGCTGGGCTTCTGGAGGCTGCAGGGGAGATTCAAGGATGGCTGTGTGGTCCCCTGGGTGGCTGGCCGTGTTGGGGACGGGTGGCTCAGGGATGTTGTCCTCGGGCCCCAGGTAGTTGTAGAAGGGAACCCCGTCGGGGCCATAGACGCTGTAATGCAGATCGTCAGGCCCAGGGCCGTACTCATAGCCTGGCCGGAAGTGGACCCCAGCCTCCCGCTCTGCCTCGATTCGGGCCACATTGCACAGCTGAGCGTAGACCTCTGTCAGGGAGGAAGGAGAAAGACACTGGGCCCCAACTCCTAGGAGCTACAGCCTAGTTGGCTGTTTCCTGGGCTTACCTTCCCCTGGGAAAGAGGGAACGTGATGGCAGACAGTAAGCAGCAGGTGGGACAGTCCAGGTTACGTTAAGAGAGCAGTGGTTCATATCCGTGTCTTCCGCCACACTCCTCTAGGAGTTCCTGAGAGTGCTTCCCTCCCCTCCACTTTGTTTCCAAATCAGAGGGATCAAGACAGGGGCCCCACTGTGACTGCCCTACTCTTTGTGTCTAAATCTCCATCTTCCAAGGGAAGGGCATCTCCCGAGCCCAGGGCCCAGCCCAGCCCTGTGGCTATCCCCCCAGCCCTTCACCCCAGGCACACCAGAGCTCCTAGGAGGGCACAGGGCACACTGCTGGCTCCAGGCCTCGCCGTCCTGGCAGCAGCATTCCGTGTAGGTGGTGCGGTGCCCACGTAGGGGTTGGCTGCACACGTAATTGGTGACTTTTTTCCAGCAGATGTCCATGTGAATATCGTGGTCAGGGAGGTCATCTGGAAGCACAGGGCACAGGGGCATGTGACACCCCCCCCCCCAGGCCCATGTCCATTCCCTCTGCTGCCCCGCCGACCCAGGTCCACTCACCCGCACTGCCGGTGCCATTCACACAGCGCTGCCGGCTGGGGTCCAGGATGAGGGGCGGGCTGCAGAAGCAGTGGAAGGAGCCTTCCGTGTTCACACACTCGCCATCCTCACAGGCCATGGCCTGGCACTCATCAAGATCTGCGGTGACAGGCAGGAGGAGGAGCAGCAATGGCAGCAGTGCCAAGGCAACTGACCCCCCACTGACCACCTTCATGGAACGGGGTTCTCTTGTGACCGATGAGGAAGTATAGCAGCCCCACCAGCCTTAGCCCAGCCTGGGAGGTCCCTCCCCAAGGATGCCTTTCTATCAGGTCCCCGCATACAATCCTCACAGCTCCATGGCTCCCCTCACCTCAGACCTGTCTCTCACAGTGGGCATCTTCCCCAGGAATATGACTGGATGGTGGTGGGGGGGGGGAGGGCAGTGTGCTCTCACCCTCACACTTCTTGCTGGGGGCATCGTAGCGGTAGCCAGGATCACACAGGCAGATGTAGCTGGGCACCGCATTGAGGCACTGGCCATTCGGGCAGAGATCCGGCCCAAACATCACACACTCGTTGGCATCTGTGGGAGGCAGAGCTGACTGAGGGGAAGTTGAGAAGCGGTATAAGCCTGAGAACTCCAAGCCAGACTCTCTGGGTTTGAGGCCCAGCTCTGATACTTCCTAGTTGAGTGACTTTGGGCAAGTTGCTTAAGTTCTCCTTGCCTCAGTTTCCTACCTATAAAATGTGCATTTTGATACTTACCTCTTACAGTTGTAATGAGGATTAAATGGTTTTAATGTGTGAAAGGTGCTTAAAATAGTGCTTGGCATAGAGCAAGCCCTCAAGGAAAGCTACTTCTATTTCTTTCTCCAGCTTGTGGACTAGGGCATTGAGGGGCCACTTGAGCCACCTCACTGTGAGAATGGGCTCCCCAAGGTTCTAGTTTCATAAATGGGGCAGGGGAGAAAAGCAGATGTCTCTGGCCTCTGTCCAGCACTACTCTCCACTATGTCCCTGTGCCCACATGAAGCAGAGGATTAGAGTCAAAGCATCATAGTTTAATTATAGAGACTTTCCTCCAGGGAAAAGTGGGGTAAGGCTTGTCTGGGCACTCCAGGAAGAGCTTGGTTCAGAACTTTGAGCTAAAAATCTGCAAGGGGTCAATCCCAGACCAGAAAGGATTGAAAGCCGGACTGGATCCAGAGCTTCCCTAGGGGCCTCCTGGAGGATTAGGCTGGGGCCTGCCCGAGTGAATAGGGTGGGGTGAGGGCGTGCAGGGAGGTTACCTGTGTACGTGGTCTGTCCAAACATCCAGGCTCCTTCCACAGGGATATAGCCTTTACCACTGGGGCAGATCTCGCTGAATTCCACTGTGTAGGGGGGCAGCCAGTTCAGAGAGGAAAGGGCTCTGCCATCCTTCCCCTCTCCCCTCCTTTTAGCGTCACCTTGCAGAGCTGACCTTTAGGACTGGGGACCTTGGAGGCCTTACCTGAGTCCTCGGATGGGCAGAGCTCACACGCGTCTCCCCAGCTGGTGCCCTGGGTACAGCAGCACTCAGCCTGCGTGGTGTTGCGGCCCAGGACGCTGGAGCAGGGAGGCCGGCCCTTCTGTCTAGAATAGCATTCCATGCGGACAGGGCCCGTGAGGTGATCCACCGTCGGCGCCTCGAGGACACTCTGACCTGTGTGTGATTACTGTCTGCTCATGGCCCTCCGAGCCACCCCAGCCCTTGACTTTAATTTTTAAATTTAACATTTATACAGTATTTCACAGTTTACAAGATGTTTTTATTGATATTATCTCACGGAATGGGGTAGCTGTTATTATTATCATCTCCCTCTATGGATAGGACATTGAGACTTAGAAAGCTAAGTGACTTGCCACAGACACACAGCTACTAAGTGATGTAGCAGGGATTTGAACCCATTTCCTCTGATGCCAAGCCCCTGCTCTTTCCAGTATGCTACACTGCCTTCCTGCCCTATAGTGGGTACCCCCTGTCCTGACATTCCTCTGGGCAGCCTTCTATTCTATTCTTCTCTCCCACTTACTACCCTTCCTTGTTCTAGGTCCCCTTTCACCTTCTGTGACTGAGCTGAGTCCCACTTGCCATAAAGGTGGTTGTGTGGCCTCCTTTTGCCCTAGTAAAGGCCAGGTAGGGCGTTGCCCAGCTGGGGTGAGCGGCTGAGCTCAGTGGCTTTGGGATGGAATAGGATGAGGAGAGCCCAGCTTAGTGTAGCTTCCCTCATCCAGAGGACTCCTAGGGGTTGGTGGATTATGGATTCTGGGTTCCTCCATAGATCAATATGCCATTCCTGGGGCCACCCTAAGTCAGCTTCAGAGCCCCCTTTGGGGTTGTCACAGACATTCCGCCATCGCCCAGACATTCCCTGGCTCTTGTTTTAATATTTGCCACACTCTCAGACTCCATGGCCCTCCAGGTTCCATTCCTGGGATGCACCCCTCCCACATTGCCCTAGGTCCTGTCCAGGCTCCCTCGTGTCCTGCCCAGCCTGCCTCACAGGTCGAGGTTGTGAGGAGCTGGTGGCTGGGGCCACAGAGATGCTTTATAAGCCAGCAGTAGGGCTGTCATGGATGTTGATGGGGGATGGGGAGGATCACCATGAGTGTCCCGGGCCTCACCTGCAGCTGCCCGGGGACGGCAGCGCCCTTCCTGAGCATCATACTCTTCAAGGTCACTGGCACAGAGGCACAGGAAGGAGCCCTCCACGTTCTCACAGAATGCAGCCCCACACACGGCCAGCATGAGCTCACACTCGTTCACGTCTGCCAGGCATGAGGACAGGCTCGTGGGCGGAGAAGAGGCAGCCCAGGCCCCTGACTCCAGCCCAGCAGGCAAGCCCTCATCTCATCCCTCCAAAGAAAGAAAACCAGGCTGGACTTTGAAAGAAGCAAAAGTGGGTATGAATCAGCAGGGAGAAGGAAAAGATAAACAGAGGGCAGCGGAAGGGGGAGAGAATGAGGAGCGTGGCAGAGAAAGAGGTCAGCACAGCGGACAGAGAGGAAGGCTCACTCCCTCTGTGCACATTCTCCAAAATTTGTACCTCTTGAAACCCTGGGGTCTCTAGAGAAGGGTGGGACCTTCACTAATGCACTTGCTCCCCCTGCTGCTAGAAGCTTCCCCTACCAGCTGGCCAAGGGGCTGGCTGTAGGATGGAGGTAAAATCTCCCTCTTGAAGGCTTCCTTGTCCACTCTATGGGGACGTATTATGGAGCCATGTGACCATGAACATTTCAGGAGATGGGCCTCAGGTCTCCACCCAGGATGGCCAAGGTCTGTGGAGATGGGAATGTGCCCAAGGGCCTTTCCGTCCCTGGCCCAGAACCTGGTAGCCCACAAACCTCTCACCAACACAGTCCCAGCCCGAAGGCGAGGTCTCGAAGCCTTGGTCACAGAGGCAGCGGAAGGACCCATCAGAGTTGTCACAGAAGCCATGGCTCCCACACACAGTGTCATTGGCACACTCGTCTATATCTGTGGGACAGTGGAGACCAGAGGGTAGGGCTTCTCTCTCTCTGCTCTCCCCACCCCCCACCTCTCTCTACTGGGAATATTTATTTATTTATTTGGTCCATTAACACCAAGATCTGCAAAACACAACCTCTCAACACAGGATGAGAAAACTCAAACATTAACATTCCTCTTCAATTTTGTGTAAGTTCTCCAGTACGGAAAATATACAAACTTCAAACAGCTACAAACATTGTGTCTTTCGGAGAAAATAGAGTTTCTATATCAATCCAAGAAAAGCGGGTGTCCTCAACCCTCCCATCTCTGACTCTTCCACCCCCCAACCCCCACCCCCCAACTCACCAATGCAGTCTCCGGTTGGGGTCATGTGGAAACCTGGCTGGCAGCCCAGGACACAGCGGAAGGAGCCAGGGCTGTTCTCACACCTCCAGGCTCCACACACCGAGTCACCGTAGTCCTCACACTCGTCAATATCTGTCCCCAGAGCCATGAGAGAGGGCAGAGATGGGACAGGTCACTGCTCTGGCCCTGCCTGTCTCGTATTACAAGGTCACAGCCTGCAACCTCGGGGTCCTTGATCAGTTCCAAATCACTGGGCTCATCTCAACCCCAGAATGTGAGGTTCAGGGTCACTGTCCTTGACCCAGCAGGGTTGAGCATCTAGGAAGAGAACTATGTGCTACCTAGGAAAGCACTGAGCTCCGAGCTTTTGGCGACTCCTATTCCTGCACCCCACTTGCCCTGTACCAAGCACATTATTTTTCTCTTTATGTCAAGCCTTCACTGCAGTGTATTACAGGGTTGTCCTCCGCTGTCTCCCTTGCTCAATGTCAAGATTCTTCACAAGTGTCTTATTTGTCCTGGCAAAAACCCAGCAGGTGTTTGATAAATGTCTATTGGAATCAGTTTGGCTTTTCAAATGAGTTACACACTCTCCCTGCACGAGGATCACGAGGGTATTCATCTTGGGGCCTGCAGACAATCCCTGAGCCAGCAGAGGCTCAAAAACACTGTCCACTGGATGATTCATCTGTGGAAAGTACTCTGTTTCCTGGGAAGCTGCAGGTCCTTCTCCAGGGAGCCAAGGCAAGCCAAGGTGGAGGTGGGGCAGCCCCTGTCCACTCCCCCAAGCCCTTACCCACGCACTCCCCACTCTCTGGGGAGGCCTGGAAGCCAGTCTCGCACAGACAGTCGAAGGAGCCATCGGTGTTGACACAGCGCCCTCCCAGACACCGGTCTGTTTCTGCACACTCGTCCACATCTAGAAGAGAAGGTTGTCAGCAGGCCCAGTGGTGGGCCCCAAGAAGCCCGTGGGAGGCCAGAGATGCTCAGGGCAAGAAAGGGTCAGATGAGCGGGGGAGCCCAGAGCTAGAAGCCAAAACCAGGCTGGGGAGAGGGACACCCGAACTGGGGCTCTGTTAGGGGAGAGAGAAGGGCCTTCAGAGAGGACTCATCTCTGCAGAGACCTCACTCAGAGGCCTTGGTGAAGGCCTGAGTCCCTCCCTGAACACTTAGCTCCCTTTCATCACTCCCACCCAACTTCTCAGCCTCCTGTCCCTGGGTGGGGCCACAAGCGTTCTATCTCTGTAAACCAGTAAAACCAGATGCCAAGTCAACTCTGACTCCTGGTGATCCCAGGTCAGGGCAGAACTGTGCTCCACAGGTTTTCAATGGCTGATTTTCTGGAAGGAGATCACCAGGCCTTTCTTCCAAGGTGCCTCTGGGTGGTTTGAACCACTAACCTTTTTGATTAGCAGCAGTTCATTAACAGTTTGTATCACCAAGTGATTAAAATCAAATACATGGCAACCAGAAGCTCTGGTGGCGTAGTGCCTAAGGCATTTGACTGCTAACCAGAACCAGGCTGAACCACCAGCCACTCCTTGGAAGGAAGATTGGGCAATCTACTTCCATATGGATATGTCCTGGAAAACCCGAGGGGTTGCCATGAGTCCCATCAACTTGATGGTCAGTGAGGTTTTTTTTTTTTTTAGACTACAGCCAATTATAGCTTTTACTCCAGACATAGCCTCTAGCACCCCCTACTGCTAACCAAGGGACATGCTGGCTTCTCACCCTCGCAGCTTGTGTCCCCTGCAGCGCTGGCAAAGCCGGGTGCACAGAGACAGAAGAAGGACCCGTGGCTATTGAGGCACTCGCCGCGTGGTGCACAATACTCCTCTCCCATGCACTCATCCACGTCTGCAGTGAGAAGATGGGTATAGTAGCTGCTGGGGACAACTCCACCTCTCATACACTCACTGCTCCTCATTCCAGGGTGGGGGGGCCACTTACCCTCACACAAGGTGCCATTGACAAGCTGGAAGCCTCGGGGGCAGAGGCATTGGTAAGAACCGACCACGTTCCTGCACTCGCCTCCCAGGCAACTGCTTTGGGGGTCTTCACACTCATCCACATCTGCAGGGTCACACAGGGGAGTAAGGCAGCTGATGGCAGCACCTCCCAAGGTGGGAACCAAGGAGATCTCCAGAGGACCTCACTCCCTGAGGAGACTGGACCCAGAGGGGCATCATCCCCTCACGAAGCTGAGAGAAGCTGGTGAGGGAGCCTTCCAGGAGGCTGGCTGGCCTGGCAGCTTGGCAGTCGGGCACCTCCACCCAGCTCCTGCCTCAGCTGGCCTTCTGCCCACCGTGGGGACACTTGGCCTCTCCAGCAACCCTGGCCTTGGGTAGTCAAACCTTGCTGCTCTTATGGCTGAGATGGCTGAGATTTTACTGAGAAGCAATGGGAAGACAAGTGCTAAATAAACCAAGGAAAGAGATTCAAAGAAACAGGTTTCTTAACTTTCTTAAAGTTGGTCTTCATATTGCCTGATACACAGGCCACTGTGTACCACCTCAAAATATAGCCCCAGCACACATTCTCCCCAGGAACATCTGAAAAGCTTGTTAGAAAAACAGATTCCACAGCTACTCTCCAGAGTGTGATCTAGTGGGTCTGGCCCAGGCCCAGGAAGCTGCATGTCTAACCAGCATCCAGTGATGCTGACCTACTCTGAAGTTTGTGAACTTGGTTCTGGAGACCCAGGTCTGCAGTAGCCATTGGGGTAGGGGGCCCACCTATGTGTCCCTCTCAAAGGGTGACAGGTGAACCTCCCAGGTCCCCATGTGCCCTCTCCCCACCCAGCAGAGGTCTCTTACCTTCACAGGTGTGGCCCAGGGGGCTGGGCCGGTAGCCTTCATCACAGCCTTTACAGGTGAAGGAGCCCACTGTGTTGCTGCAGACTCCTGAGGGGCAGACTCCCGGAAAGGCACACTCGTCCAGGTCTGGGGCAGTCAGACAGCCAGTCACCCAGGGACCTGGAAGGGCTCCCCCAACCCCGCCCGGGAACCTCACCACTCCCTGGCCTCCCTCTGAGCTTGCAGGACACCCTTCGGCAGGGGAAGGGCAGGCCCTGGCTGTAGGCTTCCATAAGGCAACCCCCGCATCCCCTGTCTGGAATCTCCTCTTGCCTCTGTGACTCCCCTTTCCTCCCATCCCCACTTCTGAACTTGGAGATTCTGATCCTGGCAGCTCTTCTTGGGGCCAAGTCAGTGTCGGATTATCCAACAAGCAAGGTAAGCACAGGCTTACTTGTGCTTACTTATTAATCTGTAGTGAACAAGTTTATTTTTTCACCCCATCCAAGATTCTGCCCCTAGGCATGGCTGGTTTCTATTCCTCTCTCTCAGCTCCATAAGCACCTTCCTACAGAATCAAAGCCTCTTCAAGTTCATAATCCCTGACAAGAACATAGTACCCAGTAGCAAAGTAAGCACAGGCTTACTTGTGTTTTTTTAATCTGAGTGAATAGTGTCACAAGTTTTTACCACATCTGTGAAATGTGAAATTGTTTTGCTACAGATTAATAAGTAAGCACAAGCAAACCCATGCCTACCTTGCTTATTGGGTCATCTACCTCTGAGTGGCGTAGTGGATAAGGCATCTGGCTGCTAATCAGAAGATCAGCAGTTCAAACCCACCAGCCAATCCGCAGAAGGAACATGGGGCAATCTACTTCCGTAAAGATTTATAGCCTTAGAAACTGAATGGGGGTCTCTGTAAGTTGGAATCGACTCCATGGCAGGGGGTTTGGTTTTTGGTTTTACTACTGGGCCAAATCCATTTATAGGCTTCTCCAGGCCAACTTGGAGACTTTCAGCTTCAGGGATGGCCTGAATGTCCGGGTGGCTTTAATGTCTAGCCAGCCCAAAGCTGGGAGACAAATAGAGCGTTTCTGGGAGTTGCAAAGGCCTGTATTGTCTGCTGCTTCCTCTCCCACCCCACCCCACCCTACCCCAGAATCACCTTCACAAGCAGTGCCGTCTTCATTCACCCAGTACCCGCTCTCACAGGCTGAACAGGCAAAGGAGCCCTCGGTGTTGAGGCAGAGGCCAGTGGGGCATGCAGTCCGGCTGGCACACTCATTGACATCTGAAATGGGCCATTGGGTTCTGTGGGGGTGCTTTCTATAGGACAGTCACCCAGGCCAGCCAGAGACTGACAGGCAGGCAGGGGCAGGGAAAGGACACGACTCAGCAAGAATGTGTTGGGTCAGCATGGTTAGTGATATGGGACCACCAGTGGGTTGGTGGGGGTAGGGTGGGTAGAGGAAGGGCTCTGGAGGAGGAAGGAGGCTTCAGTTCTTTGTACCTTGGCAGCCCTTCTCATCTGAGGTGACCTCGTAACCCTGTTCACAAGAGCATCTAAAGGAGCCATCCAGGTTGACGCACTTTCCATGGGCACAGACCCCTGGGGTCAGACACTCATTCACATCTGTGGGAGAGAAGTCTAAGATGGCAGCTGGCCTCCTCTCCTTTATGCAGCGCCCGATCAATAGGCTAAGAGTATCTCAATTGTGAGGCCAGCCTTCAGAATGGCCATAGGCCACCCTAGGGAGGCTATGAGGCCATGCTCCCTCATTCCTGCTCCTAGCCCCACCTACCTCAACAAGAAAGTTTGCCCCTCCCTCCTCAAGCTCACTTCCACCCTATCTAGTAACACACAGCACCCTATATATGTCCTAGGAAATGAGGCCAGATCCCCCAGCCCTGGAGCTGAGCGGGCTGAGGACATCTAGGTGTCCAAGACCCTGGGCTCACCTTACAGTGGGTCTGACCTCTCTAGCCTCCTACCTGCCAACAAAACTGGTATGATCTTATGTTCCCAGCCCAACAACCAACTTCAGTAGGTGGGTGGGCAATGAGAAGCCAGGCCAGGCCTGGGTGGCTGAGTGGCAGTCTGGAGGGCCTGGGAAACATACACCCTCTCCAGATCTTCAAAGCATCTATTCAAACCTCAGCCCCTCCTAGCATTCTAAGTAAGTCCTGGGCCTTTCTTCCTGTGGGGGCTGAGGGGACAGAACACTCCTACTGCTGACATGCAGCCTCCTCTGGAGAGAAGAGGCAAACACTGTTAAGGAAGGCGCTTTATTTAGATGTTGCTGTTTAGACTCAGAGGAGCAGAAGACTCCTCCTCCCTGGGATCCCACCCAATAGGGGCCAGCCACAGAAGCTTCCAGGACCTTTAGCTGTAGAGCTCCTGGATGGATGAGACCAAGGAGCAGAGAGGGCCCCCACCGCAGCTGACTGAGGGGGCAGAGCAGCAAGAACTCATCTAATGCCCAGCGTCACCTGGGTGTGCCATCAAACCTCCAAGCTGCTTCCCTCTGGCCACCCCTTTCCCTCCCTGTGTGTGGGCTCAACCAGAGGTCCCAAGGCCAACAGCTGTTGGCAAGCAGCCCTCACCTACACAGATCCCGCTCTGACCCCGGTAGCCCTCCTCACAGGGCAGACAGGTGTAGGAGCCGGGGGAATTGACGCATCTCCCATCAGGGCAGGTGCCAGGGTGACGGCATTCGTTGATATCTGCAAAATAACAGCCCCTCCCAGGGTCATCCGTGGGAACCACAGCACATGGGTAGGTCTGTGAGAAAGCAAATCCTTGACCCTGCCCTTGGCCGGGGAGACATGTCAGTTTCTGTGCAGATGAAAATAGGAAAGAGTGAGAGTTGTCCTGTGTTCCCAAGCCCTGGTCATCAGCTCCACCTCCCACCCACTGCCCTAGACAAAAGAGAGAATTTAAAAATTAGAAAGGGAGACACCCTGAGTGGGTGCAATAGGCTGTGGTTACCAGTAGTTGTGGGAGGATTAGAGAGTTCTACTTTGTAAGCTGGACTGTCTGGGGTGGGCCTTCCTAGCTCCCTTGATGAACTCCTAGTCCTTTATAAGTGGTAACTCTTACTGGGATTGGGTGAGCTTGGCCCAGCCACCAGTTGAGTTGTTGTCAGAGGCCTTAGAATAGATTACCAGAGGAGCAGCAAAGGCAGAATGGGTTTCTTAGCACCAGAAAATGAGGCCTGAGGATGAGGACTCAATCTTGGACATGGTTGAGACTAGCCTTGAGGCCAGGGAGGACTCTGAGCTGGAGGTGGGCATGATGTCTCTGCTGGAGAGATGACAGACCTTTCTTCCACCTAGTAGGGCACCTGGTACCTATTCTGGAGAGCCGCCCGTCAGAAAGGAAGAGCCTGAGCATCAGCTAGGCGGGCAGGGGAAGAGGGAACCCAGGGAGAGAGAGGACACCAGTCCTGGGAGAGCGACAAGGAGAAGGAGGTGGGAGGTCTTGTTCCCAGGAGCTGCAGGACAATGTTCTTCCTGATGAGAACTGGCATCCTGAGGAGTTCATCATGGCAAACATCCCAAGGCACGGGGGCCTGGCCTGAGTTAGCAAGGTCATGTCCTAGGGATGGAACTCTGGGTCAGAACTGCAGGAGGACATTAGGTTCCTCCAGTCCAGTGTCGTGTGTAACCTTCCCAAGTGCTTTTTCTTTCTTCTGTGGAGACTGGCCACTTGTCCACTATGCCACCACCAGAGCTCCTTTTTTTTTGAGCCCAGTGCCGCGGCTCCTGGTCACTACTCATGTCAGATAGATTGGCTAAGCTCCAGAGGAAGCAGGAGGACTTATTCTTCCCAAACTGGCAATTCTCTTTCTTCAGAGTGAGATCTCTACTGCCTTGGGAAAAGATCTACCCAGTCCCTACACAGGAAAAGAGGACGACACACTTCTGGAAGGCAGGAAGCAGAGCCAAGGGTCAGAACCAAGGCTTTCTGCAAAGGGTTAAACCCT
Organism: Orycteropus afer afer; assembly: GCF_000298275.1. Classification (NCBI taxonomy): domain Eukaryota; kingdom Metazoa; phylum Chordata; class Mammalia; order Tubulidentata; family Orycteropodidae; genus Orycteropus; species Orycteropus afer. Next base: position 7,696,475 of record NW_006921666.1, on the reverse strand, counting down.
AGCAACTGCAGAACAGGATACAGACCCCAAACCTGATGGTACAAATAGTCCCCCTGAGGCTGTTTGGGCTGCAGGAGTCAGGACACGTCAAAGCCCTCTGTTGCAGGGGACTAAGGCCCTCTCTTAGTTAAGGCCCTCTCTTGGGAGCTCTGGTAGCATAGTGGCTAAGACACTTGCCTGCTAACCAGACGGCTGGCGGTTCAAACCCACCAGCTACTCCTCGGAAGGAAGGTTGGGCAGTCCTACTTCCTTAGTGATACTGCCTCGGAAACCCAAGGAGGGGTGGCGGGCCGACTTGACGGCACATAACAACAACAATAAGGCCCTCTCAGGCCTAAAGCTTCACCTTGGCAACCTTCCAGTGTGCTAAGAAGGTCCAGGGTAGGAAGATATCCCATAAAGCAGCTAGGATTGGCAAGGAGACACCCATAACTCTCCAGGACAGAGGCGGGCAATCTTGGGACACTGAGATAAGGCTCATTTCTGGAGAGAGGGCAGCCAAGTGCCCCAAGTTGGGTTGTGGTGCTACCAGGCTGAACTATTCTAAAGTTTCTCTAAAGACAGAGATGGAGAGAATGAGACAGAGACAGAAGGAATGAAGGAACGAGGACCACACGCTTTAGTCACCCAGGAAAGAGCAGCCATGACCTGTTGGCCGTGGCTGAGGTGCCCGATGGAGGATGGAGGATGGACAAAGCCACTGAGAAGGATAAGTAATCTCTGTTTCAGGGAAAAGAGGCTCATGGACAAAGAGAAAGGAGTTTGAGGCAAAGATCTTTCTCAAACTAGGCTGAGAAAAAATGAAATATTTCGGCCTCTTTCCCGGGATCAGGTGGCATAGGAAAGAGATAAGGCTTACCAGGAGCAAGGAGCCCTGAGGTTTACCCTGTCCCAGCATAGTTTCTGGAGGTGGTCCACAAAGTGTCTTTTGATGGGCATTTAGGAGACATGTGTCACTAATTCTATGCACTGAAGAGTTCCAGCTTCCCATGTTGTGGGCCATGGGGCTAGGGCTTCTCAGGCCCATGTATTTGGGTGGGGCCATGGGACTGTTGTTGTTGTTGTTATGTGCCGTCGAGTCGGACCCGACTCATAGCGACCCTTCCTTGGGTTTCTGAGGAAGTATCACTACGGAAATAGATTGCCCCATCTTCCTTCTGAGCAGTGGGTACTGCCCAATGTGTGATGAGTGGATATGATGTGTATAATTTACAGATCAAAGCATTTAATCGTGTGTAACCTTCCTGAAAGCTTTTTCTTTCTTCTGTGGAGACTGGCCACATATGAGATATTGGCTTTCCTTGAGGCTGGCTCTGGAGTAAGGAAACACGAAGCAGGGTCCCCAGCTGACCCACAATGGACATGTAGCATGGGTGAGATATAAACCTGTGCTGTTCTAACTCACTAAGACTGGGGATTATTGTCAATGCTGCATAACCCAGCTTATCCTGGCACACCACCACCAGCTTCCTCCCTCAGCCCAGAGCCCCAGGCAGTGAATAGCAGTTGTGAGAGGTTAGTTAGCAAGTGGCAGGGAGAGGGCAGGTCATCAGAGCAGCCCTAAGTCTCCACCTGAACCAAGGCAGGGCTCTCTTGAATGGGATAGTTTATAACAGCCATTAGCCAAACCAATCACAAGGAGCCAGATGAAGATTCTGGATGAAATGGATTCTGTGACCAGATTTCCTGAGGCTGCTCTACCAATCTCAGTGCTTGGACTGGCAGCAGTCACTAGGTGCAGATTTGCTGCCTAGTCTAAGGTTTGAGGTATATCTAAAATTATGCTACACATTAGTGGGTTGTTGGGAGCAGGAACAATCTGTGTTATTATTGCTATCTCCCCAGCATGTGGTTGGCACACACATGTCAGTCAACAATGTTTGCTGATCAAAAAACAAGATCATGTGCCTAAAACTTCACCCATCACCCTCTTGGTGTAAGGCTGCTGAAGAGACCCCAAAAGATCCATGGAAACAGTTACCAAGGAAGCAGTCTAATCTGCTGTGGGTACAGTGTGGAGAGTCCGCAGTTTACCAGGGTTTCAGTCTTTGCAGGAGGAAATGTAAAGGCAACACCTCTGTTCCTTGTAAAACCATGGAGTGGAGTAGGGGTGCTCAGTCAGGGGCCAGAAACTTGGGTGACCTTGGATGGGGAGAGGGGGACAACAAAGATCCTGGCAGTCTGCAGGGGAATCCAACCCCTGTCCATAGGAACCCAGAGTCCTGCTATGACGGAAATGCCATTGAGACAGTTGGGTGGGCTACTCTCCAGACCTTTAACCACAGACCTTGAGTTTTATGTGGAGAGAGTGGTTTCTTGGTTGGAGAAAGAAGAAAGAGAGAGAGGAAATTGACTGGGCTCCCAGGGTGATGGGCCAGGCCTGTGGTTACTGATGGAAACCTGGAGAAGTGTACAAACTACATCATTCTTTCTTTCAACAGACTAAGTGTCTGCCCTGGGCCAGGAACTCAGCCTGACCTCCCAGCTGAGGAGTGTGTCTAGACTTTTCCTCTGGAAGAGACGGGGACAATCCAGAGGACTGGATGGGGTGTGGGGAAAGTCTAAGTATGAAAAAGAATGAGGTCCATAAAAAGAATAGAAAAATTCTACTTAATATGAAGAAATTAGTTAATTAGTACAACAGTAAAGACCACCCTTTACTGAGAGTCCATATGTGCTAGAGACAATTCCGACACTTTGTACAGATTAGCTTACTCAGTTTTCACAAAAGCCTCTGAAATGCATGTTGAGAAAAAACGAAAATGTAACCCATTATTGTAGCATTGATTCCGACCCACAGTGACCCTATAGGACCAAGTAGAATTGTCTCCTAGGGTTTCCAAGGCTGCAAATCTTTATAAAAGCAGACTGCCATATCTTTCTCTTGTAGAGCAGCTAGTGGGTTTGAACTACCAACCTTTCATTAGCAGCTGAGTGTTTAACCACTACACTGCCAGGGTTCCCCTAGATGGGCATTATGATCCCCATTTTCAGATGCTGAGATAAGAGCCCTATCTAAATCTAAGCCTGCCTCTGTCAGAGCCTGTGTCCTTAACATAGACTGAGTAGCAAGTATTTCGTAAGTCAGATGTTTTTAATGTTCTTGGTTCATCTCTGTTAGTTTTATTTTTCTTTTTAATAAAGTCCAATGTCAAATGCATAAGGTTTTTGTGATGCTTAAGTTAGGTAATTCATCAAGTACCTGGCACAGCCCCTGGCACACAGTACAGACTTCCATCAAATGTTAACTCCCTCCCACTCCTTCATCCTGGAAACACCAGGCTGTCTTGTCTCCATCATGTTAATAAGGACAAAGGGGAGTGAGTTCTGGCTTTGATCCTGTCTAGGACTCAGTTTTTAAGTGGGAGCACCAGGAGGGAGGCACAGAGACAGTGGCCACACCAGGGAGGTCAGACAGAGAGTAGGCTGTGCTGTATCTGCAGCCCTCTTCTTTGCTAAAACCTTCCAGATTCTGGTCTCTGCTTCTCTGGTAGTAGTGGGTAAAAGGGTGCTCTCCCTTCCCAGGTGCACAAGCTCATCCATCACCTCCAGGGCCCTCTGGAACCAGTTAAGTCCTGGCCAGGGAAACCTGGATGCTGGGATGAGTCTGGGCCTAAGTTCAGATGCAAGGCAAGGTTTCTTTCCAGAGAAAGCTTTGATTTATCCTCATCTATTCCTGTCTCAGCCAGTCGTGGGAGCACATGACCTACCTAGACCTCCTACAAGCACCTGATACCCCTGGCTGGCAGGTGGGCAGTGGTAGCAGAGCTGCCAACAGGCTTTCAGAGCTGGGCTGATAATGGCAGGCTCAGCTGGTCTGTAAGGCAGCCAGGTGGCACCAGGGCAGCTGCCTTTTGGCTGCACCTGGGAAAGGGAGGGGAAGGATCTAGGTTCTCTAATTCATTCGTTGACTCACTCCTTCATCATTCAACAAGGATTGGTGAGTGCTTATCATATGTCCATGCCTGGGTTGTCTAAGGATGTGGTCCAACCCTCAAGGAGCTCACAGTCTAACACGCTTTAGCAAGAAGGTCAAGGCTGAGGACCCAGGCAACTTTCAGGTAGATAGACTCTCTTCCTCTGCCACACCAGGAGAGCAGCATTTTCAGGGCAATGGGGCAGAGGTGGAGGATGCTGCAGAGGCAGAGAGGATGTTCTTAGGATCTCCATTAGATGCAATGACTTGTCCCCTGCCCACAGGGGGTCAGACAGGATCCCAAAGCATCATGGAGGGGACAGAAGGATTCAGGAATCCCTAGGCATGTCTTTATCCACAGGAATGGGCTCAGTCTCAGTGTCACAGTTGAGGACATGCTAGCAGAGGAACTGGTGGTGAGCAATGCATGAAGAGGGACCAGGAGATGGGACAGGTGGCAGACTGCCCTCACTATTCCTGTTCCTTACCTTGGCAGTGTCCCTTCCTGACCATGATGTAGCCCTGGTCACACTCGCAGTGGTACGAACCCTCGGTGTTGGTGCACTGCCCACTGGTGCACACCCCTGGCTGCTCACACTCATCTATATCTGCAAAAGAAAAGAAAGTCCTGAGTCAGGGCCATATCTGGAGGGGATTCTGGTTTCCCTTCCAGAGGCCATGCTGAGGGCCAGGCAGGGAAGGCATCCTTGCTGCAGCAACGATTGGCAGGAAGGGCCCCTATGTCAGGGCTGACACGGATCTAGCACAGGCCCCTGCTAAACCTCAGCTCCTTTTTCCCAGGGGGCTACTCTTTGGGCCCCTTCTGGCCCTCGCAGTTGTCCTCTCACCCTGCTGCCAGGTCTGGAAATGTGCCTTATTTATTTCAGGGTCTCCCAAGCCCAGCACAAAAACCTCAATAAGTGCTATTGAATGAATCAAAGAATACTTCTGTTTGTGGAGAATGTTTTTATCTGAGCAGTGCTTCACCAAACTTCAGCGCATGGCAGAGTCGCTGGCCGAATGTGTGAAAATGCACATCCCCAGGTCCACATCTAAAGCTTCTGACCCAGCACCACAGCCAGAGCTTCTGACCCAGCAGGACTGGGAGGGCCCAGGGACCTGCATCTTAATAACTCCCCACGCAATTCTGAAACGATCGGTCCTTGCTTTGAGAAACTCTGATCATAACGAAGTAGAACAGGGAACTAGGAGGCAGAGCCACGTGTGGCAACTTGATAAAGAATCAGATCAATGGGCCAGATGATTGGTGCTGGGAAAACTGTCTCACTCTGAGAAGAAGAAAACTGGTTTCCTCACACTATGCACACTATGCAAAGGTGCACTTCAGACAGATCATCACATAGCTGTGAAATGCGAATTTCAAT
>NW_006921666.1:7688862-7689379 GCF_000298275.1 Orycteropus afer afer | reverse complement strand
CCTGCTCTGTCTGCAGAGAGCAGAGCTGCTGGCCCACAACCCACCTAGGCTGTGGTGCAGCCGAACCAAGCCCCGAGAAGCCCCTGCCCCAGCCCTTCCCCTCAACTCCCAGTCTCACACCCCAGTCCCACCCCTCACCTCCAGCCTCTCCCCTCTTTTCCCCCCACCCCTCCCTTCTTTCCCCCAACCTGTTCTAAGTCCTGCTGCCTGAGTCACCTCCCCCAAGCCTGCTGACTACCTCACCACCCTTCTGTTTACACACCCCTCTGGGCTGCCCACTGCCTGTAGGACGGTGTCCAACCACTTTAGCCTGGCACTCAGACACTTCATAGACTGGCCTCAGCTTCTGTTACTTCCTCCACATGCCCACGCGCCAGTCACACTGAATTTATCACCATTCCCAGCACATGCCAGGCCTGTTACTACTCTACTTTCTGCAGAAATCATTCCTTTACCTGGAATACCCCCTGCACCCTCCATCCCTATCCATGCCCCACAGTCATGCCAGTGCCCTGCT
>NW_006921666.1:7685787-7688257 GCF_000298275.1 Orycteropus afer afer | reverse complement strand
ATCCACTCTTCTTTGGTCTTCCTTGTTCATTGTCCAGCTCCCACAGGCATTTGAGACAATTGAAAATGCCACGGCTTGTGTTAGGTGCACCTTAGTCTTCCAAGAGACATCTTTGTTCTTCAGCACTTGAAAGAGGTCTTTTGCAGCAGATTTGCCCAGTGCTATATGACGTCTGATATCCTGACTGCTGCTTCCATTGGTGTTGATTGTGGAACCAAGCATCCAATGGTAGCTGTTTATGTTTAAAGGAGTCCCTGAGTGGTGCAAATGGTTAAGTGCTCAAGTACTAGCCGAAAGTTTGGCAGTTCAAATCCACCCTGAGGTGGTTCAGAAGATGGGACTGACAAACTGTTTCCAAAAGGTCACAGACTTGAAAACCCTCTTGAGCAGTTGTACTCTGTGCACATGGAGTGCCAGAATCTACCTTGGAAGAAAGGCCTGGTGATCTACCTCCCAAAAAATCAGCCACTGCACACTCTGTGGAGCACAGCTCTAGTCTGACACATATGGGGTTGCCATGAATCCCGCGCTGGGCACATAGTAGGTGCTCAATGCTTGAGTGCTGAATGAACGAATGAATGCAAACTCTTGAATGGAGTTAGGTGGTCTATCCCTCCATTCTGCTCCTCCACAATCAAGCCTCTGCAGACCAGATCTTGGGCAGACATGGATGGGGTTTAGAACCTAAACAAACTCTAGTAGTTGCAGGATATACAGTCCCCTGGCCTCCTGGGAAGGGTTTGTGAATGACCACTGGGCTGTTCAGGTCAGACCAGCAACGTGAACCCCAATGTGTGTCGTTCTCAGGTGGGGGAGTGCAGCTGAGTTACAAATCCTATGGCAATGCAGGGAAAGGGCTGCGTTGTATATTCTTGGTGGACTCATTCATAAAAAAGCATATGGAGTGTTTTGTACAGCAGTATGACTACTGCTGTCTTTACTATGGGTCTCCAAGCAGTGAATCAAGCCTTCTGAGGGAAACTCAGGTCTTGCTGGTGTCTCCAAGCTGCTGGGGACATATACGCCTCTCTCAAGGGCACACTCTGCTCCCCAGTCTGCTGGGAGCCGCTGCTTGGGGTCCTCACGGGTGACCCACTTACCGTAAATGAAAGTAGCTCCTTGTCACCTAGAGTTTGGTGACTTGACTTTAGTCTCCATCTCTAGCTATGTCCCCTGACCAATTACATTCTCTCCTCCAGCCACAGCTCCTGGGCCTTCATGAATGTGACAGGCTTTCAGATTCCTACCCCTGCTTCCAGTCTCAGTTAGGCTCTGCCTCTTCCCAGGCCCAGGTCTGAGCCCTCTTCTCTTTCTCTGCGGCACCCCTGCACAGCCCACACTGCAGCACTGTGGCTGGGTGTGGTAGACGCCTCTTCCTCTTCCACTCCCAGCTCTAGACAGAGTGCCCATATCAGCCCCATGCCTGGTAGAGCAGGCCCTCCATGGAGACTTGCTGACAGAGTGAAGGAAGGACAAGCAGTGGGCTCCTGGGGATAAGGGGGTGTAGCAGCTAGGTTTGCTGCTCCCCCATGGGGACATCCCAGCATGAGGGAAGGCTAGGCTTACCTCGGCACTCCTGCGTGGTCCCAGAGGTGGCCAGCATATAACCGGGGTAGCAGAAGCAGGAGTAGGAGCCCACGTGGTTGACACAGCGCCCTTTTCCTGCACAGGGGTCCCTCAGGCACTCGTTGTCATCTGAGCCAGAGGGATGGAGAGAAGTCAGGGAGGCCCATTGTACCCTTCTATGGTCATCTTACAGCAACCTTCCCACACTAAGGGCTGGAGAGTGCTGTGGGGGCAAGGAGTGGGTAGGGAACAGAGGAAGCAGGGGAAAGAAAATGCTCTAGGGATGGGAGTCCCACTGGTGGTCCATCAGGCCCACTCAGAACAAAGGGAACCTCCTTCCTTCTCCCTGACCCTTCTTCCAGTGGCCCTTTGATCCCTTCCTTTCTCCTCCAAGGCCACAGCAAATATTCATTTAAATCAGATTTCCCTCTCCCACATCCATGCATAGCATGGCTTCATCTAAGACCCCATTGGACCTCCCACAAGAGCCCTGAGCCCTACCAGGATGGAGCTCAAGCAGCACATCCCCCTGACCTAGACCCAACAGGGTCCAGTAACTCTCAGGGGTTGGGCCACACTTGGCCCCAAACCTCTCCCCCAAGGGATGGCCCTGGTGAGACATTTATAGCTACGATGGCCTCGGTCTGCTCTGGAGGCTGCAAGATGGCCAGTCTGAGGGGTGGGCTGATCTCAGGGCACTGGGGTGATTCTCACTCTCCTGAAGCCCCAGAGACTCACTAGATGGGGCTACAGAGACCAGTTTTCTCCCAAAGGTTATGATTAGCTTTGTCTACGGGGACCACGTCCATCCTAAATCCATCAACCCACGCAGAACTGCCTGGAGCTCCTGTTGCCTATACACTTGAGCCCCCCCCCCCACACACACACCCTACTTATTTTAACA
>NW_006921666.1:7673026-7685687 GCF_000298275.1 Orycteropus afer afer | reverse complement strand
ACACACACACCCTACTTCCCTCTACCCCAGTCACTAAGGGAGCCAAGACACCAGGGTGAGTACCCGTGCAGTAGGCCTGGCTGGGGTGCAGCCGGTAGCCGGGGCTACAGACACATCTGTATCCGTCTGGGAGGTTCACACAAGTTCCAGGGCCACAGATGTTAGTGGCTCCTGCACCACATTTATCAATGGCTGGGGGACATAAGAACAGAGGTTATAGCAGGTGGATGATGGTCAAAGGCAGTGGGGAGGGTGAAGGGGATGTGGGGGGCAAGGTACAGAGGTCTCAGAGGACCAACAGAAGTCTCACCCTACCCTTAGCAATGCTCTCCCACATCTACGCATAATGTGGCTTCATCTAAGACCCCACTGGACCTCTCCCAAGAGCCCTGAGCCCTACCAGGATGGAGTTCAAACAGCACATACCTTTGACCTAGACCCAATAGGGTCCAGTGACTCACAACTCCCCACAAAGTGCATCTAGCCCAACCTCTCCCTGGATCCAGGCACTACTCTCACCCACAGTGCCCAGTGCTACCCCTCAATGGCAACACCTGCCCATTTTCTCCTAGACTGACAGACCTGGTGAGTAAGATGCCTGGGGGAGACTACCAGGGGAAGGGGGAGAAGTAGGCTGGGGCTAACGAAGAAGGGCATTTAATGCCATGCTGAGACTGGCATGCCAGCAAGAGGGTCACAGGAGGTGTGGGTGGGATCAGAGTTGTCTCAGAAAGGCCACTCAGACAGCAAGATGGCAGACGGACTGAGGTGAGGAGACACGGGGCCCTAGACACCGGCTGAAACAGTTTAAACAAGGGCTGCCTTGCAATGAAAGATGACACGAAATTGGGAAACATTTTGGAGGTAGACTCAACAGGACTCAGGGCTGAGACTCCAGCTTTTTCGGTTGTATTCCCAATAGTAGAGAAGTTCCTGGCACTTAGAAGATGCTGGATGAATGAATGGATGAATGAATGATGCTGTCAGTCCCTGTGCCCACTGGGGTCTTAGCCTGGAGCCCACATATCCAGGGTTCCCTATTACCCTGTAGCACTCAGCTAACCCTGGAGACCCAGGGAACTGCCTGGGAAGTGGCCTGTACTGGTACACAGTGGGGCGCTAAATTGGGCTGAATGGAATATGCACCCTGTCCCATTTATAAGGCTGCACTGTCCTTTGGCCTGGTTCCTGGGGGCTTGTGAGGACCCCTCGGATCAGTTCTAAACATCTCAGAGGGGTGAGTTTGAGGGCAGCAGGTTAGAAGAATGGGAACTGGGCAGAAGACTGTTGGTAGTGGTAGGGGGGTATTCTGTCCCCCCACATAGCTGAGAGTGGCTGCTAAGCCTCGGCCTTGCCCTCTGCTAGTCCCTTTCCCCAACCCTTCCTCTTGCCCCAGGACTATTTTCCTTGTCTGACACTCAGTATGTCACCCCAGCTAAGCCTCTTAGCAGAGTGGCACATCTCGCTTCCCTGAGCAGAAGAAGGAAGCAGACACTCCCTGGAGCAGTCCTCTGAGCCCAGAAGAGAAAGGTCGTGGGAGAGGTCAGGGGGGACACTCTGGTTCAGGCCTGAGAAAGCCAGATGGCCCCCCTCTGGACTTTTCCACAAATTTCAAGGTATCTCCCTCTGCTGGGAGAAATACAGAAATTCCCCCAGGCTGACTTGGGCCTTCAGACCTGGGCCTGTGAGGTTAAGAGAGCTGTGAGCCCCTGGAGAGTGTGCACGAGGGTGCCCACATAACTGCACGTGACACACTTGTGTGTGCACACACGTGAGCACACACGTGCACAGGGAGCAGCAGCGACAACACTGGCCTGCTTCTTTTGAACCAAGTCCCCAAACAATAAGCCTTTGAGGAGAGCACATTCCAGAGCAAGGTGGATCTGCCAGGGGTCTCCCCCACCCCACCCCCATCACTGTAGTTGGCCACAGGGAGGGGAACACAGGCTCTCAGGCGGTTGAACAACCTTGAAGAACAGAACCTTGCAAATTGGCCCTCCCAGTGGGCAGGAGGCCGCCCAGCCCAGGCCAGGGCACTCAGCTGACCCGGAGTAAACAGCCTAGGCCAGCCGGGCTCAGAGGTCCCGCTCCATGAGCTCTTCTTGCTTGAGAGGCCCCCTGGGGGTTTCCTGTACTAAGACTCTCCCCACAGAGCCCTTCTCTTTTCCCTCCTGGGCTTGACCACTCTCCAGAAGAGACTCCCGTTTTCATTCCGGGTACTCATTCGATGGCAAAACAGCAACAGCAAGCTCTTTGTAAGATGAGGCCGGGGACCCTCAGCCTAGGCCAGAGATTGCTAGAGAATTCCACTCATGCCTCTGCCCTGCAGTAGGCTCTGAAGAGCCAGACAGTGTAGGGTAGGATGCCAAGAGCCCTCAAGGGGCTGGCTGCAGGCACCTGGGGGGCCTGGAGTCACCAGTGCGTCAGTGGGGGGCGTTCCTCGCTCTTTCCCGGGCTCCTCTGTCTTCTGTCCAGGCAGTGGTGTTGTAGGTCTTCCCATGGCATCTGCAGATGGGAAAGGGGAGCAGGTGGGACAGGCATTCCTTCCAGAGTTGGCCTTCCCTCCTTCCTGTTCAGACTTCCAAGAACTAATGGTGGGTCCCAGGGCAGGTCACCCATCTGCCTCCTAGTCTTCTGAAACTTGACCTAGCCACAAAGAAGTCAGAGAATCTGACACTCTAATGGGCCTCTAAGTCTCCCAGTCTCACCCCATTTCACAGGAAAGCAAACAAGCTCACAGAAGTGGCCACTTGTCCAAGGCCAGTAGAGCTTAAACCCAGGTCTTTTGATTTCCACTTCAGTATTCTTTTCCTTCTGTTTGCAAAGCACTTTATAGAGCTCTGCCACAAACATTACTATCTTATTTGCCCTGAAGGGTAGCAGGGCAGTCACGAATGTCCCCCAGCACTGGTGACCCTCAGGGTGCTCTGAAGAGCCCAAACAGCTTCAAGGAGGTACGACAGGTGCACTGGGGGAAAGTGCTCCGGGCACTCCACCACCCTGCTCCAGCTATTGTCTCCTCTTTGGTCTGGTTTATGTCCTGAGCAGCAACAGGCCATTCAGAGTTTGGTGGCCAGGAAAGCATTGCTCAGCAAGGTGCCCCTTGCTGAGAGCACCTTCTGTGCATGAGCTCAAAACAGCGTTCACATATGTCACTCATGAGCTCATCTTATATGAGCCCCAAGGATCAGTTCACATATAGTGACTTCACCACCAGGTTAAAGTCTCTCCTTCTATCCCTTCTCTCTTCCCTGGGAACCTCCAGGAACAGGGACTCACCTGGGACCCGTATCGGTGCATGGGTGACACTGATCGTGACCTGCACAGAAACAGGAGCAGGTTAGTCTTGGCTCCCCTGTCACCCCTGTAATGTGCTTTCTCCCACCACACTCATCCTCTCCTCTGGGCTTTCTGTCTAACTCAGTCTCTCTTTCATTCACTGCAGGTATTGATGAGTTCTTACTGTGTGCCAGGCCTTCTGCTAGGCACTGTACAGCACTGGCTTATTTACCTTCTCCACCATCCCATGAGGTAGGTAGTATGACAGCAATGCTCCCCACGTATTAAATGAGCTGGTGGGTAGAACATGCCAGCACAATGTCCAGCACATGACGGAAGATCAGCCAAGTATGGCACCAAAAGCTGTGATCCCCACATCTCAGATAAAGACTCGGAAGCTCTGGAGGTTAACTAAACTAACAGGTCCCAGACTCTGTGTGGTGAAGCCAGGACCCAGTGCTACACCTGGTGCCCCTCACCATCACCCAGGCACGGAGGCAGAGCCGCAGTAGTGGGGAAATGAGAGGAGAAGAATGGGCAGATGATGATGGAGGGACTGAAGCTAGCTGGCATCTGTGAGGATGCAGAATTAGAGCTCTGGGCTGAAAGGACACCGTGTGTCAATCCAAGGAGAGAACCAGCTCATTAGAGAAACATTATCTGGGAACAGTCAGGTATGTGTGTTGGAGAGCTGGGGGAGGGACCAGCAGACTATTCAGGGAAGAAGATTTACTCTTCTGGAATGTTCTTCTAAGAGGATACTCAGTTCTTTACTGGGGAATCCTGAGCACAGGGAAGGGTGCAGGACCCCCCTTCTCAATGAAGTGGTTTGAGGGTATTCACAGCTATGCCTGTATTTCCCCACCGCCCCCTCAAAGAGGAGACCTTGAGGTTTAAGCAAATGAATCCAGAATGAATCTGGAACCAGCTCTAGACCTCGTCTGCAGTGTTCAAAGCTTGCAGTGACCTCTGGGATTAACAGGGTACATTCTCACTTCCTTTCTGAAGGGACTCCAGGCCATGCCAGTTGAGAATACTTGCTGAGTAGCTGGCTCAGTGACTGGCACAGAGTAGCTGCTCCATACATAGGAACGGATGCTATTTTTCTTTTGGGGTAAACTGGGTCTTTGGATCACCCTCCTACTTCATCACCTCTCCAAGTAACATCCTACATCTTTCTCCCTTTCCTCCTTCAGGGGACAATGTCCTGGGGTTTTGGTGGCTACCAGGTCCCTACTCTCTCTCTGTCACCCTAACCTAGCTCCCTGTGGGAGCACTCACTCACTCACCTGGCCAGCCTGAGAATCACCTGGGGAGGGAAAGATGACAGTGTGAGCTCAGCGGAAATCTGGCTACGCTCCCCTCTCCCACCCATGGCCTGGGCTGGCCCAGACACTACACCCTCTGACCTTGTCCCTGACAGGACCAGCAGCAGGGAGAGCTTGGATTTTCTTGCCTGCCTACATGTTCACCCCTCAGTAGCCCCCATCCCTGGGACTGGTCACCACATACTCCTAGAATCCCCAGGTCTAGAGGGCCTTAGCCTCTTACCAGCTTTCCTTTAAGGCTTCCCAGTGACAGGTGTCTCCCATCCACCCTATGCTACTCCATCCCATCAGTCCTAGCTGTAATCCACCTCCTTACACTGACACCTCTTCCCTTCCAAGCACCCCCAGCCACACATAGTCACTCAGCTCCCAGAGTGGACTATGGGCCAGGGGTACCAGTTCTAGGAAGGAGAGGAGTTGCTCATGGCTTGCTCATGATGGCTGGGGCTCTGTCCTGCCTTCCCTGATGTCTGCTCCCAATTCCCGGAGACGATGCTGGCCAACTCATAGGTAACCTGGTCCTGATACATTCCTGGCCACCTGGATGCCAGTGCCACCAGTCACACAGGCATGCCTCTCCATGTGTTTCCAGGGCACCTGCCAAGGGTACCTCAACCTCAGGCTATTTGCAACCCTCTGCCTGCTGGGTCCACAGAAGTTGAACTGGAGTAGTGCTCTGGCTCTAAGGCCAGGGGAGGGAATCCAAACTACTCAGGCTCCCGAGGACCCATCTGCCAGCTCTCCAGGCCTTGTAGCATCAGCCCCAGAAGATGCATGGCTGGAGGTGGGCCAGGAGAGGCTGGTCAGCTGGGGTAGGGGCTGCTGTTGACTTCTCCTACCTCCAGAAGCAACTTCCTGGGACATGGGTACCTCTTGAGCCCATGTTGGGGAGGAGGGGGTAGAACCCTTCCTAGCAGGCCAGGCCATGAGAGAGGGTTCCCAGGGTGGGGTGCTGCTGCCTCAAGTTCCCTTTCCCAATGCCCCTGATAAACTAAGATACACACCCAGGATAGACACTGGAGTGCAGTGGAAGGAGGAATCCCCTAAGCATCCCATCCCGGCCCAGATACCCTTGTCAGGGATGGTCGCGGTCTCAAGCCAGGTGCTGGTGGCTGCCCGGAGTTGCTGTCTCTCCGCTGGCCTGGGCAGGGTCCTATTGCTCTTTTGTCCTTGCTCCCTGGAAGGCCTGGCCAGTTCCTCCTCCTCAGCTTTCCTCATGGACAGGCGGATGTCTGAGCTTGAGTAAGTGTAGCCGTGGCCTGCTGGGCAGATTTCCCCGAAGGCCTCTGCAAGGTCAGTGCCAGGAAAGAAGCTGAGAGGTGCCATTCTGGAAGGAAACCAGGGCTATCCCTCCCTCCTCTGGGGGATAGGCAGTTGAGGTAGTAAGGAGTGAGACCCAAATTGGGATGAGGGGTTGAGCAGGGAGGGAAGGTTGGGAGTCCTCTAGCTTTAGGGAGGCCCGCCCAGGCTGGGGAAAATGGCCACCAACTTTGGTGGCTAGAGGTGGGTGGAGGCAGAGGGTTACCTGTGCCAGGCAGGGGGCATTTCTCACACTTGCTGCCCCATGCTTTGCCTACACGGCTGCAGCAGCATATCTGCTTGGTGATCTGCTGGGCCAAAGGTAGGGTGCAGGTGTGAGATCCCAGTGACCGGTAGCACAGTCCCTGCTGCATGGAGATGGCCTTGTCAGCTGAAAGACACAGCATGTAGGGGTGGGCAGGTGGCAGTGGGAGGGGGACACATAAGTAGGGAGGGCCGTGGATGGAGGTAGAGCCATGTGCACTCGGACTGTCTGGGCCCACACCTTAAGCTGGAACTTTGGAACCCCAAGGATGCCCACAAGAATTTTGGAGGAATAGCTGCAGGGGGACACCTGAGCACCCCGTCCTATTCTTGAGAGCAGGAAATGAGGATGTGGCTGCTGTGCTATGGTCACAGGCTATTCCCCAAAGCCCAGTGTGTGTCTGGGGTTGAGTGGAGTGTGGTGTGCACAGACGGCCACAGTCTTCCTGGGGACATGAGACAAGGTGAGAGCCAAAGAGACCTGATGGGAGCTCTGAGGATAGGAACCCTGTCTCGGTCATCTCTGTAACCAGATCCCTTCCACAGTGTCTGGTACATGTGGATGCTTAGTGAATGCTTGTTGCACTGGTGGGTGGATGGCTAGATCTAGCCTACAAGCTGCTGGGTACTGGGTCTGGGAAGCCTACAGGGATGGCCAAAGCTCTGGAGTGATCCAAGGGGAGTGCCTATGTGAAGGGGGAGATGAGCCTAGACCCAGCGCCTCCAGTGAGAGGAAATAGTGAGAGCCTTAGGACAAGGTACCCAGAGAGGGAGGGCACCAAGCTTCAGAGAACAAGAAATGCATGCTCAGGACATCATCAGGGAAGTAGAGGCTAGACCAACAAACCAATCAAAAAATGAATCGATGAATCAAAATACTGTGCAGTTATGCTGGTTCAGATAATAATAATACCACTACAATGGTCCCTTTTCTTGTATTTGGATAGTGAAGATTAAAGAATATTCTCTTATAAATGACCCCAGTGGAAGATGAGGTGGCCATACCAGGTTGGAAGGGTCTGAATCCATAGAGGGCTGGCAGACTCTGAGGGGATGAGGGGTGGAGTGAAGAGGATAACAATCAAAGCTGAGAAAAGGATGATGCCGGACCCAACACTCAGCAGACCAAGTTCAAATCCTTGCTCCACCTCAGCTTCTTTGTGTATAAAATAAGGATGATAATGACAATCCTGTGAGGACAGGACAATTGTCATTTCTGCCTTGCTGGCATCTATGTCATGCTTTCTGACAACAGCACCCTGATTTTCCTATGGCAACCACCCATCCCCACTCTTGGCCCTTGTGATTGGAATGGGGCTGACCCTACTTTCTAGCATTCTTAAGACTGAGGCCATATTCCTGCCACAGAACAAGAAATGTGATAAAGATACTGTGGGTGCCTAGATCCAGCCAAACCCAAAGCCACATCTACCCCCTAGTCTTTCTAGTTGTACTTTTTGCTGGAAAAAGTCTGAGCTGGGTTTCTGTCTCTTGCAACACAAAGACTCCTGACTCATAACTCCTTCACGGTGTTGTCATGGAGATTAACTAAAGTGACATATGTAACAAAAAAAAAAAAAAAAAAAAAAACCTCACTGCTGTGGAGTTGGATCTGACTCATAGCGACCCCTCCTTGGGTTTCTGAGGCAGTATCACTACGGAAGCAGATTGCCCAATCTTCTTTCTGAGGAGTGGCCAGTGGGTTTGAAGCACCAGGCTTCAGTCAAATGCCTTAGGCACTACGCCACCAGAGCTCCTTTGATGTATGTAACAGTGTCTTATAAAAGGCCACCTGTTACGCACAGGTAAATTATCATTCAGTCCACAATCCCGGAATCTCCAGGTGCAATCTCTGCCTCCAGCAGCTGCTTCATTGGGATACTACAGGGAAGGGCTCATTCTGTCCCGGTGACTCCCAGGGTAGAGCCCATCAGAACGCTGGACCAGTGCAGAGAGGTCTCCAGAGACTGCTGTAATGGCCATGGTCAGGTGACTGGGAGGGAGGGCAACACCCAGAAACAGAGGGAAGAGAAATGTCATGCCTGCCCCCCCAGAGGGAGTGACGTTGGGGAGGGACAGAAAATAAAGAACACCCAAGGGCCATCCCTGCTTCCTTCTATTAGCTGAAACAGGGCCTCGTTCCTGGGACTAGTAAGTAAAAATGTCATCCCACATCTTAAACGTGCCTGCCTGATACAGGAATCCTGAATGAGGTGGGAAGGTCCCTGGGAAGCACAAACGGTTTGCCCTTGGCTACTAATCGAGAGGTTGCCAGTTCAAATTCACCCAGTGGCACTGCAGAAGAAAGGCCTGGCGATCTGCTTCCCTAAAGATTATAGCCAAGAAAACCCTATGGAGCAGTTCTACTCAGTAACACATGGAGTCACCATGAGTCAGAATTGAGTCAACATCAATAGGCTTGGTCTTTTTTTGGTGTTAAGTGAAGTAGGGGAGAAGGAAGCATGACATGCCAACAAGGCCTCCATTCCAAGGTCTCCACCTCCTTGAAGATGTCCTGAGCATGCACTTCTTGTTCTCCGAAGCCTGGGCCCTCCCTTTCTGGGTGTTTCATCCTAAGGCTCTCACTACGTCCTCTCACTGGAGGTGCTGGATCCAGGCTCATCTTCCCCTTCACGTGGGCACACCTCTAGGACAACCCCAGAGCTTTGGCCATCCCTGTAGCCTTCCCAGACCCAGTACCAGCAGCTTGTAGGCTGAGGCTTGGCCGTCCACAGGGGGCTCTGCTGAGCTATGGGAACGACCTGTTCTAGCCCTGGGCTGTGCTTCTCAGAAGCCAGTCAGGACTGGTTTTATTCAGCTCTGGTCCTATCTCTCTGCCTTAGGAAAGTCCCGTCTGGGCCAAGGCGACGTCAGGTCTGCATCTGGAGCAGAGGCTGCCAGCCTGGGCCTCTCCCAGCTGAAAGCCACAGGGGTCACTGGGAACAGAGCTGTCTGGTGTGCATGCATCACACAGGGACCTGATGCTAATACGTAGCGTCAGTATGGGCGATGTGTGACACATATGCACTCCTGGACACAGAGGGTCCCCCAGAAGCACAAGGGACCACAGGATTATGGAAAGGCCAGGCAGCAGCACTAAGAATGTATGGTAAGGTCAGGCTTGGTGTATGCCATGGCCCTTTAAGAGAGGTCTGCAGCCAAGTGACCAGGCCACTGAGATCGGGACAGAAGAGGCAGCAATATCTCTGGGTTGCAGAGGTAACATAGACCCTCCCAAAGGAAATGAGACAGCAAATGGCACAGAAATTATTAGGGGGAAAGAAAAACCAGAAGAAATAGAAAATATGAATTCCAAACTGTAAAGCTCAAGAAGAAATCCCTAAAGTAAAAGTGAGGCAGTAACTACATTCAGCAAGAAGAGCAGGTAAGCTTGTGTACACAGGGCCCAACTCCAGGTTGAGGAGCAGACACCGGGCCTTGGGCAGGGGATGATGGGGTCAGGGGAAAATTACTGATCAGGGCCTGGCCCATGGGCTCTGAGGGCCCCATCCTGCCTGTCAGTGTCCCCGCCCCTGGCCCCTGCCAGCACTCACACACACAGCGGCTCCGTGATGGGTCCAGCATGAGGCCACGTCTGCACGTGCAGAGGTAGCTGCCTCTGGTGTTCACGCATTCCGAGTCCTTGCAGAGGCCCAGAACCAAGCACTCATTGATATCTGCAGGGATGAGAGGATGATCCAGCACCTACCACCAAGACCTGACGGAGGGGAGGGGCTGAGGCAGAAGGTTTAAAATCCTTTCTCCAAATAAAACAGTAAAATGGCTGTCATTTGTTAAATACGACCCCTCTATCTGTGCCTCTGTTTCCTCATTTGTAAAATGGGGATTATAATGGTACCTACCAGGGAGAGTTATTATAAAGATAAAATAAAATAAAAACTGACGGTGGCACCCTTCAAACACAGCATCACTTAGCTCCTGAGAGGCATCTGGCCCATGTACTGGGTGGGAGTGAGCGGAGATGGGGAGAGAGGAGGGCTCAGCCCCTAAGCCCTTCCCCAGCTCCCTCCATTACTCAAACAAGTCCCCTGCTTTCCTTAGGTCCCTGGAACCAGTTGCTCCCACAGTTCCTCCCAAGGCGCCAGCGGAGACCACCCAGGCAGGTGCAAACCACGCCCCCTGTCTGGGTGGGGTCGGTGCACCCGCATCATCCGGCCCCCATCATTATCATCCCCAGGCTCAGTCCTGCCCCCACTCAGCCTTACCTTGGCAATGAGTTAGGTTCAGCCTCTTATAGCCCTGGGGACATTCCACCTGGCCATTTTCAATCACTGGGGAGGCTGAAGAGGGAAGATACAGATAGATCTCATTGGACAGCCTTGGGCTCCTCTGGCACCCTCGCTGACAGTGAGGTGCCTTCTAGATGCCCAGTCCACTCCGCAGCTGTACGCCCTGTCCCCCATGCCATCACCCTAGACAGCTATCTTCTTGGCTGTAATTCCTTCCCTTGTTCTTACCATCTTCCTCTCAGCCACCCTGCTTCTACTAAAACTTCTTACTAACTATATACTATTGATGTTAGGTGCCATTTAGTCAGCTCTGACTCACAGCACCCTTACGTATAAAAGAGTGGAACGTCACCTGGTCTCACATCATCCTCAAAGGTATTGCTATGTTTGAGCCTATTGTTGCAGCCACTATATATATAACTATATATATAATAAGGAGCTCTGGTGGCATAGTGGATAAGGCATTGGCAGATAACCAGAAGGTCAGCAGTTCAAACCCACCAGCTGATCCACAGAAGGAAGATGAGACAATCTACTTCCATAAAGATTTCTTTATTTATTGGAAACCCAATAGGGGTCTCTGTGAGTCAGAATCAACTCAATGGTAGTGAGTTTGTTTTGTTTACATATAATTATAATATACAGTATATGTATATACTGTGTATACTGTATTCTATAATATACAGTATATGTGTATATGTATATACTGTATTCATATTATGCTACATAATGTGGTTAAACATGCTTTATTTTTTGTTACTTTTCTTTTTTTTAATAATCCTAGATTTATAAGAAGTTGCAAAGATAGGACAGAGAAGTCCTATTTACCTATGCCCCAGTTTTCCCAAAGGTTACATTTCACACAAATATAGTTTATTTTTTAAACATCTGGACAACAGCAGTTTGTAGTCTGGTTCTAAGTTCTGTTTATTTTGATGCTCAGTTTTCATGGCTGTCAGAGCCAACAAAGTAGCCCAGATCAAGATGGAAGATCTTCCTCATTTTTTGCACTTAGAAAACCATGACATCCATGCAAGGCTTTTATTGACATTTGGCCAGTAAGTTTCCACCTTCTCTGAGGTCAGTTGGTTGGTCTTACAAATTCATCAGTGAATTGCAATTTTATTTTTTTAACAAATGAGTTCAAGTCCACAGAAGAGCTGTGTTTGGAAGATTTTTAAGTAAGTTGGAAAATCCATTTTTCAAGTCTTTGAAGTATGCAAATGGATATGCTTCACAGCAACCAAATCACAAACGATGGAACAGCTTCCAAACATCCACTTTTCAGAAGACTCCCGCCAAGCATGGGCCTCTTAAAAAGCAGCCCTGCTTGAAGCCTGCAGCAGACAAAACTGGGGAGAGGTCTGACAACAAGAAATCGGTTCTCAGTATTTTGGTGCTGATACAGGTCCTGATTTTACACGTCTCCCCTTACTTGGCAGAAAAATAGAAATGTGCTTTCTTTTCTTTTCTTTTCTCTTTTTTAACAATTGACATTAAATAGGAACAGAGAAAACATTTCCTTTACTTTGGAGGGAGAAATAGTGTGCTAGCTTTTCTGAAAAACCCAAAAAGCTCTAAAAAACCTGTTTGCCATCAAGTCAATCCAACTCGTGGTGACCCTGCGTGGGCCAGGATAGAACTGTGAGCCACAAGGTGTTCAGTGGTTGAGTTTTTGGAAGTAGATCACCAGGCGTTCCTTCCAAGGCACCTCAGGGCAGACGCTAACATCCAATCTTTCAGTTAGCAGCCAAGAGCATTAATCGTTTGCATCACCCAGGGACATCTGGAAAAGCTCTAGCAGGTAGTGCAGTACTGACAGTCTACTGTCACAGGGAAAGGAGGCAATTTGGAACACCTGTCTTTGTAAAAATAAGTCAAAATCTTTAGGTTTCCTAATTCCTTTGCCAAGAGACAGTCGGTAATTCTCAATGGGATAAGAGGTCTTAACAGACATTCCTTATTCTATCCAAAGTGCCATAAAGATACCATTTTAATTTAAAGGTCTTGTTCTACAAAATTAACCACATGATGCCTTCCTGCAGCACTGTGTCATCTTCTTGCTTTCACTTCTTTCTGGTAATAGCTTGCCTATGAATTTTGCTCTGTTCCCTTACTCCAATTCCTTTTTATTCCAATCATAGCACCAGCAGTTATATTTATACGGTTGTTTCATAAAAATTATCTTTATTCAAGAAGTCATTCACTATTGAGAAGATTGGTTCTCTGGCTTATCTTTTG
>NW_006921666.1:7660782-7672477 GCF_000298275.1 Orycteropus afer afer | reverse complement strand
CCTTAGGCACTACGCCACCAGAGCTCCCTATCTTTCCCTTAGTGGCTTACAGAAAGATAATTCTTCCTCTATTTTATTGTTGAAATAGAATCTTGCAAACACCAAAAGACATGCTAGAAATATCTGTACTTTCATTCAATTGTATAGCAAAGTTTTATGTTCTCAATGTCTTTGAATGTTTTTCTCATCAAGATGGCTTTTACTCTATACCATTAGCTGCTACTTCAAGACATATTCTACATATAAGACAAAGTTTGTTGTTAATAAGAATGGATATACATCCATATTTCATAGTCTTGTGGTACATTTCATAGTCCTGTGGTACATTTTGAGTTAAATATGATTAGATCATCATTTTTACTTTCTTACGTGGCTGATTATACACGAGAGGCCATATGAAGAAGAGAAGTGTGTCAGCATGGCATTTTTTTTTTTAATGCTTGTTTAGGATTATATTATTAGTATTACTTTGAATCCATAGTTTCTTTATAGAAATATTTTGGAGTGGCTTATCCTTTTTTTTTTTTTTTTTAAGAGTGGGTTTAGTTAACAATAGACAACAAAATTGAAAATCCAGTAAACTGACCACTGTGAACTACACTATGTTGTAATACTCCAAAGACAAACATGAGGAGGTATCGCATTCTCTTGGACTCCCCACTCTTCCCTGAGGAAGTGACACATGACTCCCTGACATAAATTAACAGAGCTATTTTTTCTTTTTAAGATTAAAAAATGTCATTTGAAGATCTAATATTTTTTCTCACTCAGGGTTTGCATGTTCCAGCATGGGGACTAGGCTCCGGACTCAAAGGCCATTCTTATGGAGATAAATGTGGCTTCTGAAAGTGGAAGGATGGGACTAAGTGTGGGGAATGTGAGTGTCTCTGGCATGGGGCCTGGTGGTATGAACTGAAGACAGGGAGGAGGAAAGAGAAGACAGGGTTAGTTGTTTGGAGAGACTCAGAAAGCAGGCTGATTAGATGCAGCCCGTGAACGTTATGAGAAGCAGAAGGTGGGAACGAATAACCCAAGACTGAAGCCAGAGGGCCAGGGGTAATGATAAGTTAACATTGGTACAATGTTTCACAGTTGCAAGACCACTGGTGAATCTTACCTTGCCTGTCCTGTCTTTCTCACAGCAACCTTATAACAGAGACAGGTAGGTAGGTGGGTAGATGGATGGATGGATTGATAGATAGACAGACAGACAGAGATAGGTAGGTAGAAAGAGAGAGACAGATAGACAGGAAGACAGACAGACACAGATAGATAGAGATAGATAGGTGCTGTTGAGTCAACTCTGATTGATGGCGATCTTACGTACAAAAGAACAAAACATTGCCTGCCTGTATTACCCTTACGATTACTGGCATGTTCAAGTCCACTGCTGCAGCTATTGTACCATTCTATCTCCCTGAAGGTCCCTGTCATCCTTGCTGACCCTCCACTTCACCAAACATGATGTCCGCCTCCAGCGACTCATCTCTCCTGATGACATATGCCTCGGCTGTGCTCCTGACTCATAAGGTTCTCACTGGCTAATTTTCAGAAGTAAATCACCAGGCCTTCCTTCCTAGTCCGTCTTAGTTTGGAAGCTCTCCTGAAGTCTGTCCACCCTGGGTGACCTTGCTGGTATTTAAAATATCTGTGGCATACCTTCCAACATCACAGCAACATGCAAGCTACCACAGGACAGTAAACTGAGAGACGGTCAGTAGAACCCTATAAGGCAGGGATCTTTATCTCCCTTTGATGGATAAGGAAATGAAAGCTCAGAGAGGATAAATAACTTGCCCAGGTAAGAAGGCTAGCTGGGGCTAGGGCCTGAAGCCAAGCCCCTGGCTATGAAGGCCACTTCTCCTACACTCCACGGCCCCTCTCTGAGAGACAGAGGCCCATCAGATGCTCTGGGTGAGCCCAGAGGCCAGGACAGCATCACCTCTTTAGTGTCAAGAGGGAGAAATCATGTAGAAGGACCTTGCTTCAGGAGAGGAGTTATGGAGAGCTTGGCATCCAAGACAGGAACAAGGGTGGAACCACTTGCTGACGCCTGCAGGAAACTGTGAGAACCTGAAGAATTGTGAGGCTGAGAGGCGCTGGTTCATTCATTAGTCTGAATGCATGTGCTTTGTGTATAAAGTGATTTCCTCCCTTGGAATAGGGATGTTTCCCTCTTACTGGCCCAAACACAATGTGCTGGATGGCAGCCCTTTGTGGAGGTGGGCTTCTAGAGAAGAATAAATGCTAAAAGCCATGATCCCTGGTGAAACTCTCATTTTTGTCAACAGCCAAGAGCAGGTACCTTCCCTTCCTCAACCCCCATCCAGGCCCCTCAGTGTCTTTCCTTATACTACCCAGTGGTGGTCTGTAAGGAGCTAGGTCCCAGCTGTAAGACCAAGTGCAGCATCCAATCCAGAAATATCAGCTCAAGCTTCCTCGGGGGGAAAAGAAACCAGAAGTTTAGATGGACACATGGGAAGAGAGAAACCTGGGAATTCAGTGCCCAGTGAGCTGTGTGATTCGCAGTGATGCGGGAAGACAGGTGTCATCGTCCCTGCCACTCATGTCAGGTGCCCGCAGGAGTACTCCCAACACACATCACCCTTCTCTTGTCATATCAGGTCTTGTGTTGTCTTGTGAGTGACTGTTTATCTACCTCCCTCACTAAAGTGTAAGCTCCATGAGGACAGGGTCCTTGTCTTCATCATTGCTATTTCCCTAGTGGCAAACACAGCCCTGGGTCACGATCAGAGGCACTCGATCCAAACTGGATAATAATAATGTGGTTGCTGTTAGTTGCCATAGAGTCAATGCTGACTTATGGTGACGCCCTATGTATGCAGAGTAGATATGGGCTCCATAGGGTTCCCCTGGCTGCAGTCTTAGCAGAAGCAAACCACAGGCCTTTCCTCCTGTGGTACCGCTGAGCAGACTCGAACCCACCACCCTTTAGGTTAGCAGTTGAGCACAAACCATTTGCACCACCTAAACCAAAAACCAAACTCCTAGGGACCTTTAAATAATAGCAGCAAACCCTACACTGGCACTTATGATGAGCCAGGCCCTATTATAAGGCTTTACATGTATTAACCTATTTAATCCTCACAACAACCCTAGGAGGTACGTAATAATATTGTCCCTGTTTTTATGATGACCAGGAGTCCTGGTGAGGTAGTGGTTAAGTACTTACCTGCTAACCGAAAGGTCGGCAGTTCCAACCCACCCACCATTCTGTGGAAGAAAGATGCAACAGTCTGTTTCCACAAAGATGACAGCCTTGGAAACCCTACGGGGCAGTTCTACTTTGGCTTGTAGGGTCACAATGAGTTAGAATTGACTTGATAGCAATATTTTTTGTTTGTTTTGTTTTGTTTTTCAATGATGAGCAAACTGAGGCACGGGGGAGTTAGGAAACTTGCCCATGGTCACACAGCTGGAAAGTGGTAGAGCTGGGATTATAAACCTATGCAGTGTGGCTCCAGAGGGACGCTAGACCATTCCTCTCCACTGCACCAAATGAGCAAATGAATGAATTAATGGCAAGTCCCAGGAGTTGTCTAGGCCAAGGGCCTTAGAGTCCAGAGGCCACAGGGAGATGCCAGCTCAGCCAGAAGCCTGTCACCTCTTCTGTGAACCACCCCAACTTTTTTTTTTAATGAGGAATGAAGAGAGTGAATAGAAAAAGAAAGGCAAGGATGTCAGAAGGAGGTCAGAAGAACTAATCGATGCTTAATAAATGCCCCTAAATGTATTAACAGGCAGGGTCTTAATGCCTCAGATTCAATCGAAAAGGCACAATTCAGATATAAAGTGTTATGCAGCATTGATAGTGGCCAAGAACCTATCTCATCCTTCAGCCAGATCAAGGATATCACAAGAGTCAGAAAGTGGGGAGAAGAGAACTTGCCATGGGTGTTTCTGTAATTGAGACTCTTAGGCCAAAGAAAGTTAAAGCCACTATAGAGGGGTTGTTAGGGTCAACCTGAACAGGGAGCCATGTCCCAAAATGCCTGTGAAGTATATAGAGCAACATGGGTAACTTTCCTGGTCAGGAAACCCCAGGGGCTAGAACTCAGGGTTTCTGATCCCTGCTCCAGCCCTATCCACCCCTGGCTGCACCTCGACCTGTTCACAGACCGTGAGAGCAAAGGGGCTCCTGTTGCAGCCTACCCTGCTAATTCCTCTCCTTGGCTGCTGGGACTCCCAGGGAGGCCTCAACAAAGGCAAACTAATTGCTTGAGACAGTTTTGGCCCTGATTCCACAAGCAGAGGTGGGGGGGAGATGTGGAGACATGTGTCTGGCCACAGGGCTGCTGACATGCTACTCGAGTCTCTATCTCAGCTGGCGACCACAGGTGCCTGCAGCAGAGAGAAGTGGAGGGGGCCCCGCCTCACCCTCTGCCTCAGTGAACAGACGTGCTTGTTGGATGAGGCTGAACCTCACTGCCACAGGGGAGCCGACCCCCCAGCTTGCTAACTTCAGGCTGGTAAGCTGGAAAGAGACTTCGACTACCCTGGAGCAGTGCAAAGAGTGTGGGTCTGGGGCAGCAGGATCCACATCTGACTCCTGGCTCCAGTGTGACTAGCTGTACTCATGTGGCCGGGGCACACTTCTTAACCTCCGTCAGCCTTAATCTTCTCATCTGTTGTTGTGTCGTTGTTGTGTGCTGTCAAGTCAGACCTGACTCATAGCAACCCTTCCTTGGGTTTCCGAGGCAGTATCACTACGGAAGTAGAGTGGGGAAATAAACTCTTAGTTTGTGAGATTGTTCTGAGAATTAAGCTTACGGAAACAATGAATGTCAGTTTAAGCCTCGCACGATGCCTGGCACAGTCCCTATAGGTGCTTGGTAAGTGCTAGTCCCCCTTCCCTTCTTTCGAGAGGTCCAGCCTGGAGGGCAGCAAGCTGATTTGCTGCCCCTTCTTATCTGGGTGGACTTGAGAAAATCACACAGGCTCCCTGAGCCTCAGTTTTCCTATCAGTAAAATGGGGATGACAATACCTACCTCATGGGGCTTTGGTGAACACTAAATAAGACATAAGCATCTTAGCACAGTGTCTGTCATATGTTAGCTATGATCATAATGTCCACTATTCCAGACCCCAGTGACCATGGAAATTTCACCCAAAGATGGGCTCTGACTGTGTTAACAGGATGGCACCAGGAACGTGGGCATCTTGGTCACACAAACAGTGGGTTAGAAAGGGGGTCTCTGCTTGGACCCTTATTTCTGGCAGGTGCCACTCCATCCTCACCCCTATCCTTCCTGGAGCTCGCTGGGGCAGAGATGCCATGTGTCAATGACACTTCGCTGAGGTAGGGAAGGTGCTGACTTAATTCAGAGGTACAATTCCCAGGAGGCTCTGAGTCCCTTGAAGGGAGCTCTCAGAATGCCCCTGAACCAAAGAGGCACTGATCTTTCAGCTCACTAACTGGGATTCAGAAAATTACGTTTCTTCAGGATAGGAGACTGGATGTCTCACCCAGAGTCCCAGAGAATAGGAGCCCCACCCGGCATGGCTGTTCCCCAAGCTGGAGTCCTCTGGTTTAAGTAAATGTCTGAGCCAAGTCACAAGAAGAACACAGGGAGACAGAGTGGTTGGAAGCAGGTCGGGGGGTCAGGCTGACTGGGGTTTCAGGGCCAGGTACCTCATCCAGTTAATGGAGATAACAACACCTAACTCTGAGAGAGGCTGTAGGACTCACACAGTGAGAAAGGTTAGTGTGTGCCTGGCACTTAGTAAGTGCTCGGGATACACTTGCTAATGTCAATGACAGTGACATTGCTCCTGTGACTCTCCATCAGCCCTAAGGTAGTCTGTTCCAAACCTGCCTCTTGTGCCTATATAATCCACACACACACACACGTGCACACACATGTACACACATACACGTGCATGTGCACACACATGCATGTACATGCACATGAATGCACATGTATACACACGTGCATGCACACACACACCCTCCCCAGGGGCTGGCATCACAGGGCCACACCTCTAACACTCCCCATGGACAAGAGTGATGGTAAAACTACACCAAAGCTTGCTTTCTGCTGGGGATTTCAAATAAAAGTTCAAACATATATTCCCTCCAAAATCAATTCCCTCCAAAATCAATTTCTTTCCCCAGTTCCTTCTATAAACCTGTTATTGGTGGCCCCCCTCCTCATGATGGGGAACTCAACCCTCCCAGGCACACCCATTTCTTAGGGGAAGCTGCAGTTTTTAGCAAGTTGTTCCTTGTGCTCAGGGTTGAGCTGAGCTCTGCTCTCCAGACGCATCCACAGATGGAACAAGCCTACTCTTTTGTCCCTGGGACAATTCTTTCAACACGTCTCTGAAACATCCTATCTCTTAGGCCTAGGGTGTGGGGTTGCTGCCCTGCCTGTTTATTCAACCACAATCTTCTTGAGGGGCACTGTCCTTCATGTAAAAGCAATTCAGGAAATATAGTCCTGGAGTGCATCCTTTGGTCACAAAATTCTAGTCTAGTATCCTGATTTATGTTGTCTCCAGGCAAGCTCAGGCCTCCCCAGAATGGTTAAAGAGGCCCTGGTCTGCTGAGAATCAGACACACTGTGGTTTGAATCCCAGCTCTACCTGTCCTAGCTGTGTGACCTTGGACAAGTTCCTTAACCTCTCTGAGCATTAATTTCCTCATCTGTCAATGGGAATAATGCTTGCAGGTGGTTGTGAAAATTAAATGAGATAATGCAGGTGAAGAGCGCCACAAAGTGTAAAAAGTTCAGTAACTAGTGGCTATTGTTTTTAAGAGGAAAAGAAGCAGAATTCCTAGGAGAGGCAGAGCACAAGAATCAGCTCTCCCCAGAGATACAGGGAGGGGCTGGGCTCTGAGGTGAACTCATCCCACACCAGGCAGAGGGAAAGGCAATCTCGTGGCAAACAGCTAGAGCCCACCACTGCAGGCCAGGAGCCGCGTACCAGCTCCGCCTGCCCCAACAAAGGGGCCTTGGGTTGACACGGCCAGTGCCAAGCCAGATGGGGCAGCAGCCAACTTTCCAGTTGATCCAGATGTCTGTCTTTCTCAGATGAAAACTCAAAAATGTGGCCTCAATCAAAGTGGCTTTAGAGAGCTGTGTGCTCTCCAGACCCTGGCAGGAGACGACAGAGCCTCTGAGCTGGGACCTTCAATAATTACCACAGGGTCAGGAAGACATGGCTTGGGCTAAGTCCCGGAGGTCACCTGGA
Source organism: Orycteropus afer afer (assembly GCF_000298275.1). Lineage (NCBI taxonomy): Eukaryota > Metazoa > Chordata > Mammalia > Tubulidentata > Orycteropodidae > Orycteropus > Orycteropus afer. The sequence continues at coordinate 7,665,261 of NW_006921666.1, read as the reverse complement.
TACACAGTGCCTCTGTCATGCAGAGTCAGAGGGAGAAGGGAGCAACCAAGAGCTAGCCTAGATTGAGTCTCAGAGCCATCTCTCTGAAGAAGAGGGCTCTATGGAATTTTCTGGAAGAAAAGCGATCGGTCTGTGCCATGTAACCAAGATTTCAAGTCAACTGAGACTTCATTTTCCATGTTAGAAATAGCAGTGTTCTGCAGGGCCCTTCTTTCAACAGCCCAACACAGAGCCTCAGAAGCCAAAAGGTGATTGAGTGAAAGCCATGGAGTCGTATGACTCCCAGGCTGCTGGCTTTAAAGTCCCATTATGATCTGCCTCTACTAGACCACATCTCTGAAGAAACAGGCTCAGAGAGGCAAACCACTAGGGCCAAGAATGTTCCAGAACCCAGACGTCTTGCCAACCACTGCCAAAACCCACCCCAGAGCTTCTTCCTTGCCTCTGTTTCTTGCCCAGTAGCTTGCTTGTCATGCCTACTTGAAGAAATATCCCTCACCGCTGCCCCAGGCTCAGGTGTGGAGCTGGGTGCCTGGCAGTCTGTCAACACAAATAAGGTTCCTCCATGTCTTGCCCCTTATCTATACAATGCCCAGCTTAACTTTAATGGGTTTTAAATGTTTATGTTGCCCTAGTCTCTGTTATTTCTTGCACAGTGTGCTGGAATGCTTGACATTCCAGGGTCTGCACCCTGGCGCCCAGCTTCCTCAGAGGTACTGAGCAGAGTCAGGGTGGAGCCCTCCCTGGAACAGGGAGCAGTGTTGAGCCAGGGCTGAGCCCTGGATGTGGGTGGGAGGGTGGTGGTTAGTGTTCTGCATGCATGTGTGATAGGGGTGGGGCACACCTGACCATGGAATTCTGTTCCCACACCCACCAGCACTGCCTGGATAGAGCTGGTCAGCTCAATTAGAGTGAGGGAGCAGGGTCCTGGGGCACCCAGTGGGCTGAGATCCCAAGGCTAGCACAGAGTTGGCACCAGGAAGAGGCAGCTGGCAGGCAGGCAGCCCATGAAGTGCAGATTCGAGTCTTCTGTCTGGTTCCCAGGCTTCCCGTCCTCTCGGTGAAAGATGTGTGCTCCCCTTGCATTCAGAGATAATTTTGAGATCTGGAGACATGGTCATTGTGCCTGTCAGCCCGAGCTGTGGGAGGACCTGCCGCTGACAACAGCTGTCCCTGGCCATGAGCCTTGCAGCACGCATGTCTGTGTCCCTGAGAGCTCCCATTTCCTCGACAGGAGAAGGTCCCATGTGCTACTGCTCTCTGCTTAAATCCTGTAGATGGTGGGTGTGGCATTTAATTGGAGACTCCAGGGTGGCTTCTGTTTGCATTCTCACCAATGTCACCTGAAATGTGGTTCAGTGGTAGAATTCTCGCCTTCCAGGTAGGACACCTAGGTGTGATTCCCAGCCAGTGCACCTCGCAGGCAGCCGCTATCCATCTGAGTGGAGGTTTGCATGATGCTATGATGCTATGAACAGACTAAGCTTTCAGACTAAGATGGACAACAAGAAGGCCTGGCAATCAGCTTCTGCAAATCAGCCAATGAAAACCCTATGGAACATAATAGCTTGGTCTGTAACTGATCATAGGGATGGCAGAACTTCGTTTCCATGAGTTAGGGGTTGATTCGACAGCAGATAACAACAAAACAATGTCACCTGACAGGTCTCTAGTCACGAATGTCACTTCTCAAGATGGCCTCATGGCTTGGGGGGTGACACTGACTCCAACCTTACAGACTCCTGAGTGCTGCTCTCCCACCCACAGGGCTGCATCTCAATGACTCTAGATACTTGGCAGCCAGACATTGGACACCTGAGGGCCTGAAGACTCACTAAGCCTATGGCGGGAGTCCTTGGCATGAGAAAGGCAGGATGTGGAACCCAGAAGTGAAGCAGGATTCTGGGGAGCAGTAGGGTAGCAGCCCCTCCCAGAACTCCATTTCTCAGCAGCATCACTCTAGTCCATTCCTCCACCATCCACAGCCTGTCAGCAGAGACCCTGGCCTCTCTTCTATTATTTCTCAAACTCCAAGGGCAATGCCGTGACTGCTTCTGAACCCCCAAGCAAGAAGAAAATTCTGAAGCATTCTCTCTTGCGTTGCCACTTGGATGAAACCTCACCATTCCCACCCAGCAGAGCCAGCTGCCTCTCAGGCCAGTGCTGCAGGACATGTGGTCCCCAGGCAGGTCAGAACCTCTGTCAACAGCAGCAGTTACTTGGAGGGCTAATAGAGGAAAGATGTCATCCACCTGCATGAATGAACCAGCTCCTAGGAACCAGAACCTGTCCAGACAAAGGGTTTGGGAGCCCTGACTCTACTTAGCCTTCTGACAGCCTGCCTTCCCACAGGAGAACCAGTGCTGGGCAGGGCCCACCCAGCAGCAGCCACAATGGTGGTGTTGCTCACTCCGTGGGTCTCCCCTGCATGTGCAATTCTCTTAGGTTGTTTAACCATTCCCCATCTCTCTGACTGGCCTTCCCCTAATTATTCTGGATGTCACCTCCCTAAGAAGTGTTCCCTGATACACCAGTTTGACCTAGGATCCCCTGCCCCATGGTGTATGGACGTGCAGGTTGTGCACTGCAGAAAAGCACCACATTGAAAGGAATCATTGGCAGTCTGTTGTTGTGTTTTTAGGTGCTGTAGAGTCATCTGCAACTCATAGTGAGCCTATATACAACAGAACGAAACACTTCCCGGTCCTTTGCCAGCCCCACAATCCCTGCTATACCTGAGCCCATCGCTGCAGCCACTGTGTCAATCCATCTCATTGAAGGGCCTTCCCCTTTTTCGTTGACCTTCCACTTTACCAAGGATGATAGCCTTCTCCAGGTAATGGTCCCTCTGACAACATGACCAAAGTACAAGAGATGAAATCTGGCCATTCTCACTTCCAAGGAGCATTCAGGCTGCACTTCTTTCAGGACAGATTTGTTTGTTCTTTTGGTAATCAATCTATGGTACTTCAGTATTCTTTGCCAATACCACAACTCAAAACCATCAACTCTTCTTTGGTCTTCCTTATTCATTGTCCAGCTTTCACATGCATATGAAGCAATTGAAAATACCATGTCTTGGGTAGGCACACCTTAGTCTTCAAGGAGACATCTTTGCTCTTTTAGCACTTTAAAGGGGTCTTTTGCAGCAGATTTGCCCAGTGCAATATGTCATCTGATATCTTGGCTGCTGTTTCTATTGGTGTTGATTATGGAACCAAGTTATATGAAATCTTTGACTACTTCAACCTTTTCTCCATTTATTGTGATTCTGCTTATTGGTCTAGTTGTGAGGACTTTTGTTTTCTTTATGTTGAGGTGTAATCCATACCGTAGACTGTAGTCTTTAATCTTTATCAATAAGTGCTTCAAGTCATCTTCACATTTAGCAAGCAAAATTGTGTTGCCTGCATATCACCAGTTGTTAATGAGTCTTCCTCCAATCTTGATGCCACGTTCAGCATCTCGGATTATTTGCTCAGCATATGGATTGAACAAGTATGGTAAAGGATACAACCCTGACGCACTCCCTTCCTGATTTTAAACCATGCAGTATCCCCTTGTTCTGTGTGAATGACTGCCTCCTGGTCTATGTGCAGGTTCCTCATGAACACAAGCAAGTGTTCTGGAATTCCTATTCTTCTCAACGTTATCCATAATTTGTCATGATCCACACCATCAAATGCTTTTGCATAGTCAATAAAACACAAGTAATCATCTTTCTGGTATTCTCTGCTTTCAGCCAAGATCCATCAGCAATGATATCACGTGTTCCATGTGCTCTTCTGAATCCAGCTTGCATTCTGGAAGTTCCCTGGCAATATACTGCTGCAACCATTTTTGAATTATCTTCAGCAAGATTTTACTTGCATGCGATATTAATGATATTGTTATCTAATTTCCACATCCTGTGGGATTGCCTTTCTTTGGAATGGGTACAAATATGGATCTCTTCCAGTCAGTTGGCCAGGTAGCTGTCTTCCACTTTCTTGGCATAGATGAGGAGTGCCTCCAGCATGGCATCCGTTTGTTGAAACATCTCAATGAGTATTGTCAATTCCTGGAGACTTGTTCTTCACCAATTCCTTCAGTGCAGCTTTGACTTCTTTCAATACCATTGGTTCTTGATGATATGCCACCTCCTGTAACGGATGAACCTCAACCAATTCTTTTTGGTACAGTGACTCTGTGTATTCCTTCCATCTTCTTTTGATGTTTCCTGCATCATTCAATATTTTGTCCATGGAATCTTTCAATATTGCAACTTGAGGCTTGAATTTATTCCTCAGTTCTTTCAGCTAGAGAAATGCCGAGTGTGTTCTTTCCTTTCGGGTTTCTAACACAGGTCTTTGAACATTTCAAATTGACTGTCTTATCGAGCTGCTCTTTGAAATATTCCATTTAGCTCTTTTATCTTGTCATTTCTTCCATTTGCTTTAGTTACTCTCTGATCAAGGGCAAGTTTCAGAGTCTCTTCTG
>NW_006921666.1:7639137-7655526 GCF_000298275.1 Orycteropus afer afer | reverse complement strand
TTCCTACAGTACTTATCTTGTCACTGCACGAACACTCTTTCTGATGCCCACTAATTGTCTAGGGACCCCCAGGAGACCGTAAACTTGAGGAGAGGAGGTACCGCTTCTCTTTCATTCTCTACTGTCTGCCCAGGCCTGCACATTATGGGAAATTTAAATGGGTGCTTGGTCAGTGTCAATATTTGTTGACTGAATGGAATGTGGGACGTGGAAACCGCAAGCGTTGGCCTGGCAGGAAGGCGGAAGGAAAACAAGAAGAAAGGCGGCAGAGAAGCTGGACGTACTCCTCTCTAGTGAGTCCACCCCCTCCCCCCTTCTTGAGGGATATTTAATAATAAAGATGATGATGATAACAGTAATAGCTACCACTCATTGACTAATGAGTAGACTAATCACTATATCGTCTCATTTATTCTCCACATCAGCCCTAGAGCAGAGTCACTATTATTGTCTCCATTTCACAGATGAAGAGAAATGATGAGTCAGAAAGAGGTTAAGGGGCGGAGCTGGGACAGGTATCTGGTATGTGTTTAACACTCAAGTCTGTTTCACCAAAAAGTCTATCACACTATGAAAACACCTACACTTATTTTTAGCTAAGAAAATATGGTCACTGCTCCACAGTTGAGTAGGCTCCTGAGACCAGCCCTGCCCCTTCCATCTTTGGCTCCTGATCCAGGCTCCTCTTGAGCCATCTATAAGGAGCCTCTTTGACTCATTCAATTGGCTGCTGACGGGCGAAAGAAGTACAGACCAGGCCTTGGCCCAGGAATGAGGCCTAGAGGGGAAGGCAGGCTGAGTGGGTGTGGGCCTCAGTGTGAGAGAGCCATGCTAAGCACAAATGTCCCTCCCAATTGCAGGGTCCCTACTGCCTGGGCAAGGGTGTATGTATGGGAAGGAAAGTGGGAGGGTCCCAGCATGGAATGGGATCCCTGCCATCTGAGTGAGAACAACTGGCCTATGAAAAAACTGAAAAAACCAAACTTGCAACCCCATTGGGTTTCTGAGGCTGTAAATCTTTACAGAAGTAGATCTCCCCATCTTCCTTCCATAGTGAGGGGCCAGGTATCCCCAGGGAGAAAATGAGGGAAACACTAAATCACCACGTCAAGACCTCTGGGCCCCTGGTGCCTGGGCAGGGGTATATGTATGGGGAGGAGAGTGGGAGAGTCCCAGCGTGGGATGGGATCCCTGTCATCTGAGTGAGAACAACTGGTAAGAGGGGAGCCCCACTCAGGCAGTAGTAGCATGAGGCAGGCAGGCCCAGCTGTCCTGGCAGAAGGAATGAGCTGCCTGACCTGTCAGGACCCTCAGGTATTAGCCAGAAGCACCCTCGAAGCAGTTCTGGAAAGCCTGTCCAGTTTACCTGCCTGATAAGGGACTAAAGAGCCCACAACAGAGAGGTGAGCAGGCCAGGCTCTGAAGAAAGCATCCCTCACAACCCTCGACCTCTTGGCATTCAGCACTCACCTGGTCTGGGTGGGCAAGGGAAGCATGCGGTCACCCCCCAGAAGGCTCCCACACTGCCACAGCAATCCTCTTGGGCCGTCAACTCCAACAGGGGCTTGGCACACTGAAAAAGAGGCCATGGACACTGGTGACCCCTGCCTTTCCCCAGTGGTGCCAGAGATGCTCCAGGAAAGCCCAGGACACAGAGCCCACGCCCCACGTTCTGCTGGAGGAAGCCCTCACCCAAGGGAGGGGAGAAGGGAGACAGCCCATGACTCAAGGGGTAGCACAGAAATCTGTGATCCACTCCACCAGACTCTCAAGACCCTGATGACTTGATAATCCCACAACCAGACACAAGACCTGTCCTGTGCTGTTCTACAAAGTACTACCCTCCATGTCTCCAGCCCAGAAAGAGAGGGCCCCAAAGGACATGCTTTCCTCCATTAACTCCAGGGATCTCAGTGTCTCCCATAGTGTGGACCTCAGTGTGAGCAGAGCCCAGGCTCAGGGACTCACAGCTAAGAGGGTGGGGAGGCTACTCTCTCCCTCTCTAGTTCCCTGACCTCAGGACAGGTTTGTGATCATACTGAATGGCAAACCAAAAAAACCAAACTCACTGCCATCAAGTCAAATCCGACTCATAGCAACCCCTCCTTGGGTTTCCGAGGCAGTATCACCACAGAAGTAGATTGCCCCATCTTCCTTCCAAGGAGTGGCTGGTGGGTTTTAACCGCCAGCTTTCTGGTTAGCAGTCAAGTGCCTTAGGTACTACACCATCAGAGCTCCTATACTGAATGGCAGCCACAAGAAAATCCACTCTAGGCCTTACCTCACCCCTGTTCTTAGAGGTCTAGGCTCAGAAAAGCAACCCTGGTTTGCCATCACTGACTGCGGATGCCTCCAGGGTGGGGAGGGGGTGTCTCCTATCTTTGCAACCCCAGGTCTCTGGGGTTCAACCTGGGTTTGCTGATTCCACATTTTTGCAACCCTAGTCTCCACTGGATACCAAATGCCTTCCCTTCACACAGGCCTACTGCCCATGAGTCATGTGCTAGGCTCAGTTCTGAGAGCCCAGGGTGTCCTGGGACCAGACTCCAGGCTGCCTTCATTCCAGGGTTCTCTTCTGTCCTCCTCTGCCACCTTAGCACTGACAGGTACAGTGGAGCCCTGGTAGGGGTCTAGGCTCTCAAACTTCAGGCAATTTTATGCCTTGAGTTTTCCCATCTGGGACACCAGAGGTTCTGCAGATGCTCACATTCAGGAAGAAGGAAAAGGAAGAGGAGAGAGAGGAGGAAGAGGAGGGCAGAGTGGGCACCATCTCTGGAAGCCTCCAGGGTTGAGGCAGGACCTGTGTTCTCACCTGCCCGTTCACAGTGCTCAGGTAACACCGTCCCAGGAGCCCCCGAGGCCTGGGCGCCGCGGGAGGCAGTGGCCGAGAGGGCTCTCTGGAGCTAGTGGGGATGCTGTTGCTGTCCCAGTGGCTGTGGCCGGGGCTGGCAGGGAGCCGGAGCGAGGGTCTGATCTCCACGCTGTTCTCCCGGGCCTCCTCGGCCTCGCCCCGCACCCGTGCCACCTGGTGGATCTGCACGGAGGCCTCGGGCGGATGGCGGATGTGCACCTTCACCAAGGAGGGGTTCACGAAGGCTGAGCAGAGGGGCTACGGTCAGAGTCAGGGACACAGGGCCCCACCCCCTTTGTCCCTCCCTGGGAAGAATGCCCGCCAGCCTTGGGCCAGGTGGAGCACTGCCTAGGTGTCTCCCCAAGACTCCGTTTGCATGTCTTCACCTCCTACTCAGAACCAGGAATCATTCCCCAGTGAGGACCGTTGAAACACAAACACCTTCACTCCATGCCCCTTAACAAAGGACCTTCATTATCAAGCCGGAAACTACCGTTCTAATCTGACCTCATCTCTCCCACGAGCCTGTACAACCCTGGAGACCCAGCTAGTGGTGGTGCCAGTGGCGTCACTAGGGTTAGTATCACCCAGTGTGGTGATGCATGGTGTCACCCCCTCCCCGTGGACCTCCTCCTCCCCGGTCAGAAGATAGTGAATCTTTAATATGTTTATTATCCATTTTAATCACAGAATAATATGTGATAAATATGCTTAAATGTAGTATTTCTTAGATTATATGAACTGCAAAATTGTTTTATAAAATCTTTCTACATTGAATTACATTTTAGTTACAACATTATTAATAAGTGAATAGAAGCCTTTTTTAATGTCTCTTTCTTTTCCTTTAATTACTACTTCATTCTCTAAAAAAGGTATTCATATATGTTCACAAATACTAATTACCACAATATTGTAGGTAAAACAACAGAAAATTGGACAAAATCAGTGACTATAAAAACACTGACAGCATTGAAAACAATAGCATGTAGCAAGGGCAGGCGAAACCACATGATTCGAAGTGTGGTTGTAATTAGTAATGACAGCTGTGACTTGAGAGCTCAGGCAATTCAAAAAGTAAATCAGCATAGAGCTTTACCCTTGCAGGTATATTGATATATTTAAGCTGGGCTTATGAAAAATGCTTTTGTTATTATAACTAACTACAGGGATATTTGTATAAAAAAATAAATTTCTGCTGAAACACTGCACACAAACTTTATAGGCAGTCATTTTGGTGTCAGCCCTTCTGACAGTGTCACCCAGTGTGATCTGCATCCCCTGTGCTGCCCTAGTGACATCACTGCATGGTCCTACCTCCAGGCCTTTGTTAGGGCCAGTTCCTCTGCCAGAGCCCCCCCCCCCCCCACACACACACTCCTTTGTGCTTGACCAAGTACTACTGATCATTTAAGGCCTCAGTTGAAGTCCATCTCCCCCACGTGGCCTTCCCTGAGCATTCGGGCTCAGAAGGCTCAGCATTCCCCCCGCCTCCACAGCACTGTGTGGTTTTTGTACCCTTTCTTTGGCACCTAATAGTGGAAGGCAGGGAAAATGAAATGCTTTATGTTGGTATTCATTTCCCACGCATCCTCACTCCACAGCCCAGCACTGTGGGCTCCTGAGGGCAACACTCTGCCTTTATTCTGTTTTGTCTCCCTCCCCTCCCCCAGCACCTAGCACAGGGTAAGGGCACAAAGTATCGATAAATCTGAATGGAAGGGGAAAGAGAAGTTTAGGGCATTAAATAGTCACGAGAGTAGAAAAGAAGGAAGGAGGTTTGGATATAAGACCAAATACAGCTTCCCTGTCTCCCTCCATCAACATGCCAGCAGCTACCAGTCCCGGGGCTGGCACTCACCAAGCTGGTTGGAGAGAGGTAATGTGAAGGTGGACTGCTTCACGGGGGCTTCCAGCAGGGCCCTGTGGCGGGAGACCCCCTCTGGAGTGTTCCTGTCCAGCTGTGGAGCAGGCAGGTGGCAGAACTTCCCCGTGGAGTTGGCAGGGCACCAGCACTCGTCCCTGCCGATGCAGCGGCCTCCATTCAGGCAAGGGATCTGGCAGAAATCTACAACACCAACCCTCAAAGTGACTGGCGATGGAAGAACCTAGTAGCACCTACCATATGGCTGGCAGAAGACAACAGAGAAGCAGGGGGCAGGACCCCACATCTGGTGGCTTGAATAGCATCCTTAAGATGTAGGCCCAGGAGTGAGAAAGTGAAATAATAACCAGCCCTTGCCTTTCTAAAAAGCCCTTTCACAGCTTCTCCTGACTCTACAATAACCTGGGAGACAGGGGGACAGGTGGCATTATTATTAACTCCCTCAATTCTCTACTGAGGAAACTTGGGCTCAGAGAGGCTATGTGCTTTGCCCAGGGTCATACAGTTGGTTGTGGCAGAGCTGGGTGAGGATTCAGCTCCCTGTGTGCTTTTGTATTAGTCATGAGACCCAAGTTAAGCAGTGGGCTTCCTTTCTATAGAGCTAGGCTCCAGCCCAAGGCACTCACAGATGCGGAAGCCAGAGTTGGGGTCATGCCCGTGGCCACCCTGGCTGTACAGGGTAGTGGTGTTGCCGCGCTCACAGCTGTTGGCACAGTGCCCGTGGGCACAGGTCTGCTTGCAGATGGTGGGAGTGAAGACGATCTTGATCTTCCTGATTTTCTCCGTGAGGTTCACCCCTGCAGAGAGAGGGCTTGGGTCCAGGGGGCAGGGCTGAGAGGCACAGCCATGACCTCCAGAACCAGGTTAAAAAAAGCCCGTAAGACTGGGGTGAATCCTTGCATGCAAGGACTATGCCTTTGAGAAGCTCACAGTCCAATAATTATTAAGGGCCATCAAAGTGCCAGTCACTTCCAAAAAAAAAAAAAAAACCAAACAAACAAATCCACTGCTGTTGAGTCAGTTTCAACCCATAGTGACCCCTCCTTGGGTTTCTGAGGCCATATCACTACGGAAGTAGATTGCCCAAGCTTCCTTCCGAGGACAGGCTGGTGGGTTTAAACCATCAGCCTTCTGGTTAGCAGTCAAATGCCTTAGGCACTACACTACCAGAGCTCCTGCCAGTCACTTAGTGCATGCTTTATGCTCATTAAGTTAACTCTCAAACCTCTTGAGTAGGTTGAACCATTAGAAATCCACACTTTTCACATGTTTCATCTACTGTTTCCTTTTACAGCTAAGGAAACTGAGGTTCACAGAAGTTAATTGGCTTGCCCCAAGTCACATAGCTAACAAGTACTGCAGCTGGGTTTTAAAGTAAAGAGCAGGGAACAGAAAGTAATTCAGGCTTGTTAGATGGAGAGTTTTCTGAGAGTAGTGGAGGAAGAGAAAGCTGGAAAAGATTATTGGTGTCAACTTTGGGGGGCCCTGATTGTGATGGGGCAATCTACTTCCGTAGTGATACTGCCTTGGAAACCCAAGTAGGGGCTGCTGTGAGTCAGGTCCGACTGGATGGCACATAACAACAACAACACAACAACGATTGTAGAATGATGATCAGACACCTTATTTGACCAGTGGTGGGGAAGTCACTGAAAAAAATTCCAGCAAGAGATCAAAGAGGAAGTGCAGGAGGATGAATTCTAATCCCAGCTGTGGTGAGCAGGGTGGATTAGGAGTCAGGGTGACCAGTTGGGAGGTCATCAAAGCAGTGCAAACTGAGGTCACTTCCTTTAATGAGGGTGGCGGCAGTGGAAATACAAAGGAGGGACATTAATTCAGTATGGGGAGCCCAGGGCAGGAAGCCAGAAGGCAGAGCACTGAGGAGAAAATGGGAGGTGAGGAAGTTGGGGAGTGGGGAATAATGTGACCCTGCATTCAAGAAGCTTGACTGTGAAGGGAGGAGAGAGAGAGGAAGCCCAAGGAAGTAGGGAGTGTGTGTGTGTGTGTGTGTGTGTGTGTTGGGAGAGCTGTAAGCAGGTGCATATACTGAAGGGAAGGGGTGACAGGAGAGGTCAAAGATATAGAAGGGAAAGGACAAATAATAGTGTAGAGTTACAGAGGAAACAAGAAGAGGTGTAGGGATACGTCTGAGCCAGAGAGAGGGATACCTCCCTTTCAAGATTTGCAAGAAAGGAGGTCAGCTGGGGCACAGATTTAGGTAAGAGTGTGATGTGGATGGGTGGGGCATATGGGCAGGAAGTTAAGGAGCTCTCTGGGAGCACGCCTATGTGCTGATATGAAGCAGGGAGGCAGTGGGATGGAGACTCAGGAAAGTGGGGAAGGCTTGAGTAGCTGTTCTGAGGAACGGGAGAGAGTATCCAGGCATATGGGGAAGAGTTGTTGGGCAACAACAGAGGTACAGATGCAGCTGGAAGACCAAGACTCTGCCATGGCCTAGATCCATGCAGAAACTTGGTTTTCCCCTGTAGGCAGTGAAGGCTCAGGCGTAGGTGCTAAGAAAGCAACTAGGCAGGTTGATCCAAGAGGGTTAGGATGTGTAGGAAGGATGAGATGGAAGGACAGGATCTGGGAGTTGAGGTTCATGGCTGGATGTGAAGAAAGCAAAGGCAGCAGGAATGACAGCTTGGGTAGATATGGATCAGTCAAGTTTCAACAGTCTGAACAGGGGCACAGTCCAGATCAGCTCAGTTTTTTATCCCTGGAAACTGGCACAAAGCAAGTACCCAACAACTGTTTGTTAAGTGGCTGAAAGAATGAGGAAGAAGGTGAGAGTGGAGGGGGAGCCCAAGACAGAATATCCTTACCCCAGGGGGATGAGAGGTGGCCCAGATATGCGGCCTGCTGGGTGTCATGCCTCTGCTCAGGACCTGGTCCCGCGGGAAGGGCATTGGAAGTCAGCTGACCACTGGCAGCAGCAACTGGGTAACGTCGGATGGTCCGGGACAGCCCCACCTGCTGCTGAGAAGGTTGGGTCTGGCTGAGCACACTCAGAGTCCTGTGAAGACAACCGCATCACAGGGGTTGGCGTCCAGGGAGCAGCCTCTCTGTCCCACTTCATCGGCCCACCCAGCTCCCTGTCGTTGCACTGGAAGAGTGCTCCCTGCTTGGCTGGTGATTCCTGGACACAAGTGCCCTAACGCAGGAGACTGATCCAAAGGCCCGCCAGCTGGCTCAGCAGGACTGCTGACCCCTCTGTGGACTAGCTGGACATTTGCTTGGTTATTCTGGGCAAGTCACTTCGCCTTGCTGGCTCTTAAACTCCTCAACTGGAAAATGACTTCTAAGTCTTTGAAAGCCCACTTATGGACCAGCTCCTGCCCTAAAACTAAGTCCTGTCTCTCCTTCAATGAGATTATAAATTTCCCCTGTCACTTCTTAATGCAACCTTTAATACAATTACCAATGGAGTTGGTCCCCAACAAACACACATTTGTGGATGATTCAGGATGGAGGCCAGAGTCTCCCTCTTACTTGATTGTAAAAATAATACAACAATAATATTCAAGGAGAAAAAAAACCTAATTTATCATCCACCCGAACACAGCATAAGATTTTGCATACTTCCTTTCAAGCTTTGCTCATATATATTTTTACACAATTGTTGTAACTTGTACATGCATCTTAAATTATGCTTTTTCACTGAACTTTCTCAACCAAACAACCAAACTCACTGCCATCTAGTCACTTCTGACTCATAGCAACCCTCATTGGGTTTCCGAGGCTGTAAATAGTTATGGAAGTAGATTGCCCCATCTTCCTTGCGTGGAGCAGCTGGTGGATTTGAACTGCTGACCTTCTGGTTAGCAGTCAAGTGCCTTATCCACTACGCCACCAGAGCTCCTCACTTAATATTAGCTCATACTTTATACAATTCTACATTTTCATATTTATTATTTTAATTGCTATCTGATCATCTATCTGAGACAAATCACAACTTTTTAAAACATTCTCCTAATGCATATCCAGATTGTTTTCAACTTTTATCTATGGTTATCCTTGTCCACATGCCTTTTTTCTTCTGCTCAAATATTGCTTTATATACATTACACCAGGAACTCTGGAGGTGTAGTGCCTAAGGCATTTGACTGGTAACCAGAAGGCTGGAGGTTCAAACCCACCAACCACTCCTCAGAAGGAAGATTGGGCAATCTACTTCCATAGAGATCATAGAGATACCACCTTGGAAACCCAAGGAGGGGTTGCTATTAGTCAGATCTGACTCGATGGCAGTGAGTTTTTTTTTTTTTTTTTTTAATTTATTTACCACTATAAAAACTTTTTGGTCCCCTCAACTATTTGAGTTATTTATTTCATAAATTTGAACATGTTCTTTGTGTGTTTATTATCAGGCCAGCCATTGGACAAGACAGCCTTTATAGGAAATAATTTGTCATTGCCATAATGTATATAGACCACTGTTGTTGTTAGGTGTCATCGAGTCAGCTCCAACTCATAGCAACCCTATGTACAACAGAACAAAACACTGCCCAGTCCTGTGCCAGCCTTACAATCCCTGCTAAACCTGAGCCCATTGTTGCAGCCACTGTGTCAATCCATCTCGTTGAGGAATTTCCCCTTTTTTGCTGACCCTCCACTTTACCAAGCATGATATCCTTCTCCAGGGAATGGTCCCTTCTGACAGCATGACCAAAGTAGACGAGACGAAATCTGGTTATTCTTGCTTCCAAGGAGCATTCCGGCTGCACTTCTTCCAGGACAGATTTGTTAGTTTTTCTGGCAGTCCATGGTACTTATAGTATTCTTTGCTAACACCACAACTCAAAAGCATCAGCTCTTCTTTGGTCTTCCTTATTGATCGTCCAGCTCTCACATGCATATGAGGCGATGGAAAACACCATGGCTTGGGTTAGGTGCACCTTTTTAAGCAGCCATCTAAGATGCACCTAATGGGGTCTCCTATCATTGAAAGTGAAGAAGGGTGCCAAAAAAAAAAAAAAAAAAAAAGGCATTTGGAAGCAATCAACCCTAGGACACAACAGCCCTCAAGACCAGAACTAGATAGTGCCCGGCTACCAATTCCAACCACTCAGGAAAGGATCAAACCTGGAGATCCTAGATAGAGTGGGAGAAAAAACATGGAACAAAATCCAAAAACTCAATAATGACCAGAATTATTGGTCGGATGGAGTCTGGTGAGACCACCAATGCTATAACCCTGGGATACATTCTGGGCCTGGAACTCACACTAGGCGCTCTGGTAGCATAGTGGCTAAGGTACTTGACTGCTAACCAGAAGGCTGGCAGTTCAAACCCACCAGCCACTCCTTAGAAGGAAGGTTGTGCAATCCTACTTCTGTAGTGATACTGCCTCGGAAACCCAAGGAGGGGTCACTATGAGTCAGGGCAGACTCGACGGCACATAACACAACAACAACAACCAGGGGCTGGCTCTCAGCCCAATAGTAAACAAGATGTACATGCAGACCACTCAACCCAGGGGGACACACCCACACACTCTATGGAAATACATCCCTTGGGGCAATAGACCACAGGGCACCAGAGGGGCAACATTCACATGGAGGAAATGCAGGACAAACAGGGGTGCATAACTTTGAGGGGCACGGGGGCAGGGAGGGTTACTGGGCAGGGAGGGGAGGAGACTGGGTAAGGGTTGGGCATGGTAAATGGGGAGTGAAAGTAAATGTATACATAACGCTGAATGTAAAACAAACTCTTAAAATAAAATAAAAAACAACAAAGAGATGTCTTTCCTCTTCAGCACTTGAAAGAGGTCTTCTGCAGCAGATTTGGCCAGTGCAATAAGCCCTCTGATTTCTTGACTGCTGCTTCCATTAGTGTTGATTGTGGAACCAAGTAATATGAAATCTTTGACAACTTCAATCTTTTCTCCATTTATCGTGATGCTGCTTATTGGTCCAGTTGTGAGGATTATTGAGGTATGATCCATACTGCATACTGTAGTCTTTAATCTTCATCAGTAAGTGCTTCAAGTCATCTTCACTTTGAGCAAGCAAAGTTGTGTCATCTGCATATCACAGGTTGTTAATGATTCTTCCTCCAATCTTGATGCCATGTTCTTCTTCACATAATCGAGCTTCTCAGGTTATTTGCTTAGCACACAGATTGAATGAGTATGGTGAAAGGATACAACCTTGATGCACTCCCTTTCTCATTTTAAACCATGCAGTATTCCCTTGTTTTGTTCGAACGTCAGCCTCCTGGTCTATGTACAAGTTCCTCATGAGCACAATTAAGTGTTCTTGAATTTCCATTCTTCTCAATATTATCTATAATTTGTTATGACCCACACAATCGAATATTTTTGCACAGTCAATAAAACACAAGTAAACATCTTTCTGGTACTCTTTGCTTTCAGCCAAGATCCATCTGATATCGGCAATGATACAGACCACTGTAGCCATTACAGTGTCTGGAACTGAGCATGCTATGGAAATTGAGGCTGTAGGAGGTTAAGTACTTGCCTAGGATAGGTAAATAGGTAAATCATGGCACTGGGATTCCATCTCAGGGCAGTCTGACTGCAAAGCTTGTGCTCTGTATCACTCAACAAGCCAGGCCAGAGCATGGTGGCAGCTCAGCCCTGGCCTCTGCTCAAGCCTGGGGTACTCATTCCCTGCGTAGGTCTTATCTGTAACCTCCCCATTGGATACATTGACCAAGTAGCAGAAGGCCTTCCTCCCCCACCTCAGTGCTATTGGCCCTGGGTGCTCAGGCCATGGAAAAGCTCCTTTTTATCCTTTCCTGGCAGAAGCCAAATCAAGGGATGTCAGAGCCTGCTCACCCGATCCACCTCTACCTACTCTGGCACCCTCCAGCCCTTCCCCAGTCCCCTTGACCCAGGGTTGGCCCCCATGGACTTCAATGCTACTCTTCCTTCTAGTTCTACCAGGAGAAAATCCTCACCCTGACAGTCTCCAAACATAACTCACTCTGCTTCCTTAGTTTGGAGACTGTCATGGGAGAGAGGTTCTATTAGCAACTACAGAGGCTCTAGGAGCCATAACTGGCCAGAATTGGGAGCCCAAACCTCAGGCACTTGCTTCCCATCACCCAGGAGAAAGCACAACTGGAAAAGGAGAGCCTCCCAATGGCACACAAGAGAGTGGGTGGGTAAGAGTCTCCTCCTAGTGGTACCAGGCTTGTGTCACAACTCAAACAAGAAGCACACACAACACCCTTGAGGGAATAGAGTAGCCCCATGTTCTTGCCAAGAACCATCTAGCTTTTTTTTTTTTTTTCCCAACTTGACCCTGCCAAAGAGCTCTTTCATCTAGCCAAGATGAAAACAAATCGTTCTTTCTTGGTGGTTTATTGTCATTGTTGTTGCTGCCATTTATTTCTCTTATTGGACTTAACATATAATTGTACCAAGATTCCTAAGTTCAAATCCCTTAAGGTCCAGTTGTTAGCTTTGCAGAGGGAGGAAAGGGAAAATCCCATGCATTCCCTAGTTGTAGATAGGACCTGGCTGTACAGAGAAGAGAGGACAGACAGATGTCAGTCCTGCCTTTTCAAGCAATGTGGTCTTGAGCAAGTCACTTAGCTCCCCTGAACCTCAGATTCCTCATCAGTAAAATGGAAATAATACTGACCTCACTAGGCTGCTAGAAGGACTAAGAAACCCAGTGAGACCACGTAAAAGGAACCATGAACACCCACATGCTGTCAATTTAAAAGCAATGATTTTGCAAATACAAGTAAATGGTCACAAGTTGAAAAATGGGACCAAATTTAAAAATCACATGAAAAAAAAAGAGGAAAAAAAAAAGTGTGGAAAAAATACCTCTCCCTAAGCCAAAGATCATAACAAATTTTGGATAACATTGCAAAGGATGAGAATTCCAGAACACTTAATCCTGCTCATGAGGATCCTGTACTTAGACCATGAGGTTGTCATTTGAACAGAACAAGGGGATACTGCATGGTTTTAAATCAGGAAGGGTGTGTGTCAGGGTTGTATCCTTTCACCATACTGATTCAATCTGTATGCTGAGCAAATCATTCAAGAAACTGGACTATATGAAGAAGAACGTGGCATTAAGATTGGAGGAAGAATCATTAACAAACAATCTGAGATAGGCAGATGACACAACCTTGCTTGCTGAAAGTGAAGATGACTTGAAGCACTTACTGATGAAGATTAAAAACTACAGTCTGCAGTATGGATTACACCTCAACATAAAGAAAACAAAATTCTCATAACTGGGCCAATAAGCAGCATCATGATAAATGCGGGAAGGACTGAAGTTGTCAAAGATTTCATATTACTTGGATCCACAATCAACACCAATGGAAGCAGCAGTCAAGAAATCAGAGGGCATATTGCATTGGGCAAATCTGCTGCAAAAGACCTCTTTAAAATGCTGACGAGCAAAGACGTCTCTTTGAAGAATAAGGTGCACCTAACCCAAGCCATGGTGTTTTTAGTCACCTCATATGCATGTGAAAGCTGGACAATGAACAAGACAGACCAAAGAAGAGTTGATGCTTTTGAGTTGTGGTGTTGGAAAAGAATACTGAAAGTACCATGGACTGCCAGAAGAACCAATGAATCTGTCCTGGACGAAGTGCAGCCAGAATGCTCCTTGGAAGCGAGAATAGTCAGATTTCATTTCACCTACTTTGGTCATGTTATCAGAAGGGACCATTCCCTGGAGAAGGATATCATGCTTCCTGAACTGTGATGAAGAAGGGAAGGTCCTCAATGAGATGGACCGACACAGTAGCTGCAACAATGGGCTCAGGTATAGCAAGGATTGTGAGGCTGGTGCAGGACTGGGCAGTGTTTCATTCTGTTTGTACATAGTTGTTGTTGTTGTTATGAGCCATCGAGTCAGACCCGACTCATAGCGACCCCTCCTTGGGTTTCCGAGGCAGTATTACTACGGAAGTAGATTGCTCCATCTTCCTTCCGAGGAGTGGCTGGTGGGTTTGAACCGCCAGCCTTCTGGTTAGCAGTCAAGTGCCTCAGGCACTATGCTACCACAGTCACTATGAATTTGAGCCAACTCAACAGCAGCTAACAACAACAACAAATCCAGAGAAGCAGCAGCTCTGGTTGTGTGATGGTTAAGGCATTTGGCTGCTAACCAAAAGGTTGGTGGTTCAAACCCACCAACTGCTCTGTGGAAGACAGATGAGACAGTCTGCTTCCATAAAGATTTACAGCCTTGGAGATCCAATAGAGGTCACTGTGAGTTGGAATTGACTTGACGACAGTGAGTTTGGTTTCGTTCTTCAAGCCAAAGAAGAAAATATAACCAAGCCACTAAATTCTTTTCTTCATCTAAGGAGGTGTCTTAGTTATTTAGTATCACTATAACACAAATGCCACAAGTAGACAGATTTGACAAACAAAAATTTATTCTGTCACAGTTTAGGAGGCGAGATGTTGGAATACAGGGCACCACCTCTGGGGGCAAGTTTTCTCTCTGTGTTGGCTCTAGGGGTAGATCCTTGTCTCCCTTCAACACCAGTGAACTCGGTGTTCTTGGCATCAATCTCCACCTGGGTCTAGGAGCTTTTCAGTGCAGGGACCCCAAGTCCAAAGGACCCCACTCCTGGCTCCTCTTTCATGGTGGTACTGAGGTCCATCCTTCTTTACTCCCTTTCTTTATTCTACCCTTTGGCCCTCCAAAATTCACATCCCTGCTACATGCAAAATACTTTCACCTATCATATCCCCAAACTCTTAAATCAACTCCAAGTCCAAATTCCAACCTGGGGCAAAATTCCTCTCCATCTGTGAACCTGTGAAATCTAGAATACAAGTTATCTGCTTCCAAATTATTATGATGGACCAGGCACAAGGTAGACATTTCCATTACAAATGGGAAAAATGGGAGTGAAAGAAAGAATAACAGGTACCAAGGAAGTGAAAAAAACAGCACAATAATTTATGTTAGCTCTCAAGGCTTGAAAAAACGATCCTCTGTTCTCTGAGACCAATTAGGCAATGGCCCTGCCCTCCAGACTCTGGGTGTTGGCCATGCTCTCTGGATTCTGGGTGGAGGCCCGTTGGCCTTGGGCTTCAGCTCTGTCTTCCAGGCCAGCAACTCTGCTCCCTCAGCTTTGGGCGGCGCCATTCCACTAATGCAACTGAGTGGTGACCCCACCCCTTTAGCCCCAGCAAGCTCCATTCTTCTGCTTTCTTGGGCACAGCAGCCTTACCCCCGCAGCTATGGGCAGTGCATCTGGCCCTAGCCCCCTGGCACTCATTAACAGCAGCCCCACTGTCTGGACCCAAGTTACTGAAGATCTGACTCTGAAACCTAGGGAGCTATGCCCCCACACTTTGAGATCCCAAAAGTCATGGTCCCCCATTTTGAGACCCTTTAAAAAGGAGGCAGCTCTGCTTCCTTTGTCTCCTCAGCTTCTGCTTTCTGGTTTCCTGGACTGTCAGTCCCTCACCCCCTTGGGCCTCTTGGGCCAGCCTGGCCTCTGCCCTGCCTGTGTAAGTATTACAAAGTTCTTTAGCTCTACTGGTAATGCCTGAGACCCCTCACTCTGCCAGTACACCCAGACCTAAGGTGCTCGGCTCTCGTGTTCCATGGCTCGGCTCCCAGGCTGCCTCACACCTGTCTCCTGGTTCTTCTGCCACCATCTCTCTGCTGCTTCTTCTCATTGGCAGCACCAACTTTTGGTACAGATCTCCCTCTGAGCCCTCACCACAATTGCCTTTGATGTCCATAATTCCATCCATAGTCTCCTCAAGACAATCTAGGCTTTTACTATTAGATAAAATTAAATTCTTCTAGCCTCTACTCATTACCCAATTCCAAATCTGCTTCCACAGTTTAGGTACCTATATGAGCAGCCCCCAACTCCAGGTACCAAATTCTGTCTTAGTTATCTAGTACTGCTATAACAGAAATACCATAAGAAATATCATGACTTTAACAAATATACATTATTCTCTCACAGTTTAGGAGGCTAGAAGTCTAAATTAAGGGCACCAGCTGTAGGGGAAGGTCCTTGTCTCCATTCCACATCTGTAGGCCTGGTGTTCCTTAGATATCTCCATGTGTCTTGGCATCAGTCCTTTCCTGGGTCTAGGGAGTTCTCAGTGCAGAGGCTCTTGGTCCAAAGGATGCACTCCACTCCGGTCTCCCATTTCTTGGTATACTGAGGTTCCTCCTTCTCTGCTCACCTCTCTCTCCTTTTATCTCTTATAAGATAAAAAGTGATACAGGCCACACCCCAGGGAAACTCCTCTTACATTGGATCATAACTGTGACCTAAGCAAAGGTGTTGTATCCCACCCTGATCCCTTTACAATTGACTGGCTGATCACATCAGATCATATCACAGGGGATGATTCCAACATTACATAACTGCCAAATTCAATCATTACGTAATTGCCAAACGACTGAGAAGCATGGCTCAGTTAAATTGACATATATCTTAGGGAGACATAATTCAATCCATGACAGGAGGGAATGAAAAATTCCAAAACACATTTGTTACTGCTATCCAAGTATCCTTACATATAAAAGACCTGGTACTTAATCTGGCCTCAACACATTTTTAACAACCAGAGCTCTCTGAACACAATCGCTTGACAAAGTGTGTGTGAACTGTTGTATGGAAAGTGAATTTGCTCTGTAAAGTTTCACCCAAATCACAATAAAAT
>NW_006921666.1:7637304-7638537 GCF_000298275.1 Orycteropus afer afer | reverse complement strand
TAGACACTTCACCAAAGAGGATATTCAGGTGGCCAACAAACACATGAAGAAATGCTTATGATCATTAGCCATTAGAGAGATGCAAATCAAAACAACGAGATACCATCTTGCCCCAGCACTAGAAGCAAAGTTCAACAAGACAGAAAATAACAAATGTTGGCAAGGAGGCAGAGAGATTGGGACTCTCATACACTGCTGGTGGGACTGTCAAATGATACAACCAGGGTGGAAAGCAGCATGGCAATTCTTTAAAATGTTGGAATTAGAAATATCATTTGACCCAGCCATTCCATTACTAGGTATATATCTTAAAGAAGTGAGAGCCAGGACAAGAACAGATATCTGCACACCCATGTTCATCACAGCACTATTTAGAATAGCAAAAAGATGGAAACAACCTAGGTGCCCATCAACAGAAGAATGGATAACCAAACTATGGTACATACAAACAATGGAATACTATGCAACCCTAAAGAATAGCATAGCATCTATAAAATACTGCATAATGTGGATATACTTGGAGGACATTATGCTGAGTGAAATAAGTCAGTCACAGAAGGACAAAAATTGTATTAGTCCATTATTGTAAAACGTCAAGGAAAGGTTTATATACAGAAGGAAATTTTCTTTGTTGTTTACCAGGGGTGAGAGGGGAGAGGAGAGAACACTGTTAGACAGGTAGAGACAAGTACTGATTTGGGTGAAGAAAAGGGCAATATACCAAATGTGAGTGATCAACACAGTGGCATTGAGGAAAAGGAAGACAAAGAGAGGTGCATGGGAGGTATAGACAACAAAGACGAACCTTCTATACATACAATATTACATTGTCAGTGAAGGTAAACATTGATCTATGGGTAGATAGATGGGTGGACAAGCTGAATTATTAAGTATGTGCAGGGGGCAGTGTGCCCAAGACCATGTATAGGGTTGGCAGACAATGTTTCTACAAGTGTATTTGTATGTTCTGTAAGAATTCCTAGGTATTTAGTAGAACAGACAAAGGACAAGGTTGTAGTTGCTTCTTGGCCACAGCCAGCTATCCAGAAGGAAGGAGTAGTTGGACCTGTGGGCTCAGGACCATACTTGCAGAGGACATCAAGTTCAATTGGTATAACATACTACACAAAAACACTGTTCCAGGAGGCGGGGCAAGATGGCGGACTAGGCAGAAGGATTGCACAGACACTCTTCAACAAAGAAAAGGGAAACCAATTAACACAGACACAGCAG
>NW_006921666.1:7588540-7609626 GCF_000298275.1 Orycteropus afer afer | reverse complement strand
ATAACCCAGAAACCACAGCTATGGACATATCCAAAGTAAAATGAGCTTACAAGATTGTAAACAGGGAACCAGAGACATCAATTGGAGAGTGAGGACAACTATAAACAAAAAGAGGGAAAAGACTGTGTAGTTACAGAATTTCTAAATGGTGAGGAAGTTAAGGAAGTTGAAAGATAGAATGGACTGTTCTAGACTCGGGGATAGAATTATAAATCATAGGGTAACCTCAAAGAAAAATGATAAACCTTCACATCACAACAAAAACTATAGCTTTCAGTATGGATTACTTCTCAACTTGAATAAAACTTAAATCCTCACAACTGGACCAATAAGCAACATCATGATAAATGGAAAAAAGACTGAAGTTGCCAAAGATTTCATTTTACTTAGATTCACAATCAATGCGCATGAAAGCAGCAGTCAAGAAATCAAATGATATATTGTACTGGGCATATCTGCTTCAAAAAATCTCCTTAAAGTGTTAAAGAGTAAAGATGTCACTTTGAAAATTACGGTGCACCTGACCCAAACCATGGTATATTCAATAGCATGATATGCCTGTGAAAGATGGACAATGCATAAGGCATTCCAAAGAACTGATGCCTTTGAATTGTGGTGTTGGTGAAGAATATTGAAAATACCATATTTGAACAAATCTGTCCTGGAAAAAGTGCAGCTAGAATGCTTCTTGGAAGTGAGAATAGCCAGACTTCATCTTTCATATTTTGGTCATGCTGTCAAAAGAACCAGTTCCTGGGGAAGGAGATCACGCTTGATAAAGCAGAGGGTCAGTGAAAAAGAAGACCCTCAATGAGATGGATTGGCACAGTGGCTGCAACAATAATTGTTGAGGATGGTGCAGGACCAGGCAGTGTTTCATTCTGTTGTACATGAGGTTGCTATGAGTTGGAAATGCCTTGACAGCAACAACTAAACAACATATGTGTGTGTGTGTGTGTGTGTGTATCTCTATGTAATGTATCTCAACTATATACTTTATAGTTGAGAAAATGAAGGTGTAAGAAGGTTATATACCTTGCTGAAAGTTACAGAAATCCTAAGTGCAGAAATCAGGTTTCTAAATCTGATAACTTCATCCTAATACCATGTCACTATTTTGTTGTCTTTTTAATTGCCATTTTACAGATGAGGACACTGAGGCTTTGAGGGATTAAAGAAGAATAAATTTCACCCCATATAGTAGAAGGCTTGAAACATCAGGGGTAGGCAACGGGGTTTTATTGACTACAAGGGGGCCTCTGGAGATTTTGGAGCCAGGAAAGACATGATCTGAAGAGCAGCTGCCCTATTTCACTCATTCAGGAAGTGCCTGCCCCTGGACAGAGAAAGATCTTCCTACCCTTCCAGCTTGGATGGAGGCTGGACAGAGAGACCATTGCCCCTAGCAAAAGTGTGGGAGTACAGCAGAGTGACATGTTAACTTAGAGACACTCATGGTCTTTGAGTAGCTCTAAGATATGATGGGAT
Organism: Orycteropus afer afer; assembly: GCF_000298275.1. NCBI lineage: Eukaryota > Metazoa > Chordata > Mammalia > Tubulidentata > Orycteropodidae > Orycteropus > Orycteropus afer. The sequence continues at coordinate 7,608,138 of NW_006921666.1, read as the reverse complement.
GGGCATTTTAGAATGATCCTTCTGGCCAAATACTGTCTGGTGATGGATGAACCAGAGAAGAGTAGGTTGGAGGCCATCTGAAAGGCTTTGGCTATAGTCTAAGCAAGCAATGACCAAGGTCTGAAACAAGGATGGAACTAAGAAGAGGGCATGGATTCCAGGTATAATGAAGAGACATAGATGATACCCAGCTCTGGCTTGGACAACGGGCTGGAAAGAATCCCAGGAGCCAAGATATCAACATGAGAGATCCAAGAAGTGGATGATGGACTTGGTTTTGGACATGTTGAGTGTTCAGTATCTTTGAGGTCTCAAAATGGGAACAGAAGGCAGACGGATGCACCCAGAACATGGGAGAGAGACTCGCACAGTGATACATTCAGGGAAGTCAGAAGTATATTAAACTGCTGGTTATGAAGTTAGAGGAGTGGAGGATACACTCAGGAGAGTATGCAGAACAAACTATGCTTCAGGGTTCCACTGCTGGACTGAGGCGTAAACTCTGCTAACACTTCCCGATTTAGAGGGAGAGAAATGTGTTAATGAACAGAGTGGTCTCAGTTTAAAATTTTGCTCCCATAAATTTTTCTCCAACCTTTGAGGCCTGTTACCACTTATCTGCCAGCACGTGATAAAATAAATGAACAAGTAGTAAATGAATATTAATGGAAAAATGTGGCATCAGCCCATCACACTTAGTTCGATAGCTTGTTCTTTTCATGGACATGTATGTGTGCCTATGGCCGGGTTTTTATTTTGCATGCACAGACGATCGTCATAGTTTCTGCTAATAAAACTGTTCCCAGCTCTAATCATAGAATTGGCTGTATTGATAGTTGCTGGTATTGCTTATGACTTCCAGGTGCTCTGACACCTAAACACTCTGAGAAATACAGGCGTAAACAGAGAGTAAAGAAGGGCAGAGAGGAGACCTGGGGAACACCAGCACTTATGGGGGAGGAGGAAGAGGCTACAAAGGCATCTGGGAAGTAGCAGCCAGAGAGGTAGGAGGAAAGCCTCAACAGATGAAGGAGCTTCCAGAACTCTGTCTGCTCCAGGCCAAAGGGTTCAAAGTCTATTCCTTCCCATGACTGCAGGCCCAGCTCAGGCAAGGGCAGCATCGCCTAGACATGGCCCTCCCAAGTGACTCTGTCTCTGCTGAGGATCCCCCTGGCAAGCAGGGGGAAGCCCTTGCTGAGCCTCTGCTCCTTCTCCTTCTTGGCTGCCCAGGCCGACCTCACACCCAGGCCAGAGCAGATGGCTCTTGGCTGCCAAATCCCCGGGACCGAACAAAGTGTTGCCAGCAACACCAAATGTTCTGCTGTAGGGTAGAAGCTGACTACAGGATAGCCCTGCCCCAATAGAGAACAAGAGGCTGCCCAGGCCTAGTGGGTAAATAGAGTGGGGACACTGTGACCCTTGGCACAGGCGCCAGGGGCCTACTGATTTGGTAGTGGGTAACTTGAAGGCAGCCATCCATGACTAAGACCATGCAGGTATCAAAGCTGCCAGGTGTGTGGGTTCCCTGGTGTCAGTATGAGGAGGGGGGACCTTTAACACTCTGTCCCATATGTACTAGGCAGTGATAATGAAAATTTATTGAGCACTAATTTTATGCTAAGAAGTGTGTCTTAACAGTTATATTTGCACAATGTCGAAGAACAAAGAAATCTGTCTTGGAAGAAGTACAGCCAGAATTCTCCTTAGAAGCATCACACTTGGCAAGACTTCATCTCACTTACTTTGGACATGGTACCGGGAGGAGCAGTCCCTGAACATCATGCTTGGTAAAGTAGAGGGTCAGTGAAAAGGAGGAAGACCCTCAGCAAGATAAAGTTACACAGTGCCTGCATCGATGGGCTCAGATGTAGCAACAATTATGAGGGTGGTGCAGGGCTGGGCAGCGTTTTGTTCTGTCAAACACAGGGCCGCTTCTGTCAGGGCTGACTCAATGGTACCGAACAACACACTAACTTAACCTTCACAATAATCTTAGAGTCTGTACTGCTATTAACCTCATTTTTCAGAAAAGGAAACTGAGGCACCGAGAGGTTAAATTACTTGTGTAAGGTCAATACCTAGAACTGTATTGTCCAGTAAAACTTTCTGTGATGTTGGGATAGTCTATGACCTGTGCTGTCCAATACCGGCCACCTGTTGCTTTGAGCACTCAGAAACATGGCTGGTGTGACTGAGGAACTGAATTCTACATTAAAGTGAATTTAAAGGAGCACATGTGGCTGCATAGTTAGGTGCCTTTGAGTCAATTCTGACTCATTGCAACCCCATAAGACAGAGTAGAATTGCCTCACTGGGTTTTCTAGGCTGTAATCTTTTTGGGAGCAGACTGCCATGTTACTCTCCCATGGAGTCACTGGGTGGATTTGAACTGCCAACCTTTCAGCTAGCAGCCGAGTGCTTAACCTTTGTGCCACCAGGGCTCCTTTTGCATGTGGCTAGTGTCTCTGTATTGAAGAGCAGATACAGAAAATGGAGGAGCTAGGATTTGAACCCAGGTGTATCTTGGCTTCTAAGTGTGTGGTTAGAAGGTTCCTCTCCCTGCCCTCACTATATTCCCTGTCCCCTTGAAGATACACCCTCACACCTGACTGTCTTACACTGGGGGAGTCAGCATCCTCTGAGCCTGGCTGTTCTGTCCCCACACTGCATTACCTGTCATCAGATGTTAGGGCTGTGGTGCAGGAAGAGATTGGATCTCCATAGCACAGAACTGGGGCCAGTGTCAGCACGGTGTGGGGAAGGATTTCTGAAAAGCCAGAGCTGCCCAGCAACGTGGTGACCCTAGTAAGGCAGCGTGCTCCTGTCACTGGAATCCCGTGCCCGAGATGCAGCAGAAGGCATTCCTGCTCAGAGTGGAGTATGGCACTCATGACTTCCCAGACACACACGGTGGGTGGCATACTCAGTCAGAACCCAGTGCCCACTACAATCTGGCTCACTGCTGAGCACCGTCAGCTCTGGTACCCTCACTCCCTGATGTCCATTCCCAAAGGACGAACATCTCAAAATCACTGTTGCTACTGTCCCTTCTGTTCCTCTTCCCCCAATCAGCCCAAGGCTCCCACGCAGCCCCACCCTCCTGAATGTGAGTCACGTCCCCCCAGCTCAGTGGCTCTGTGCCTCTAACTTTTTCCGTGGCCACACCCAGGTATGAGAGGGCTGGAGATCCGGCACACAGACCCCGGGGACACCCCTGCCACGCTGAGGCATGAGTGGAGGGGGTGGGCCCTTGAGAGAGTCTCTCCTGCCCAGAACCACACCCTGCTCTGCTCTCTGAGCCAGCTCTGCAGGAACAGAGCATCCTTGTTTCCTTGCAGGTAAATAACAGGCAGAGGGAGGTTCTGTTCTCAGGTTCTGGCCTCAGGCCTGGTCCTGCCTCAAGAGCAGCCCTGAAGTAGGTCCCATCTCAGTCTTGGAAGGTTCAGGGGCTGCTCTGAGCCCCATCCCTCTCTTCTACCCTCCAAACCCTGCACATGTCATCAGCTGCATACACTTTATCACTGAGCAGACTGCCTGCCATTTGGCTTCCATGCCCTCGAGACTCAGCATCACTTCGGTTTTCTCCTGGCAAGACAAGAGAGTAGGTCAGGAGAGCCATTGCTGGCTGCCCAGGTACTGAGCTCACACCTGGGGCACCTCTAGGGCAGAGACAGGAGAAGAAGGTGGTCTGAAGGGCTGCCCAGGATCCTGGGAAACACCCATCATTTTCTACCTAGCTGTACCCAGTGTCAAACTGCTGGGGCAGTAGCCTGTCCCACCAGGGCTGCAACTCTTCCAGGGACACAGCCTCTCAGAGTGACTGGGTGTCACCTTCTTTGTATCCTCCATGGATTCATCACAGCTCTGGGCACACAGTTGCTGCCCTCAGAATATTTATCACACTAATTTCAAACTTCCCCATGGCAAAGTCAGTTCTCCTGTCTCAGGCCAGCATCTGCCCAGGCAGGGCTGGGCTCACTTTGCTGCCAGCCAGGGCCAATGGGCTGTCTGAAGCCTTTGGCTCCATGTTCCCCCAGAAGGCCTGGCAGCTACAAGGAACTTGGATTTCATTAATGAACATAATTCACCCACTTCCAAGGTATACTTAGGAGCACCTTGTAAAGTGTGCAGGTTTATGTGGGTACTGTGGAGAAGGCATCTTACTGTAGAGAGCTTAAGGTCCAGAGGGTGAGGCAGGGGTGGGGGAGGCCTAGCACCTGGTGCCTTCGTATAAATTAGAATTGGCTACCTTTGGGTAGCCAATTTCAGAGTGCCTAGACAGTAACTTATATGGTTGCTATGAGTCGGAATCAACTTGATGGCAGTGGGTTTGGGTGGTACAAATGGTTAACATGATTGGCTACTAACTGAAAGTCTGGAGGTTTCACGTCTACTCAGAGGCACCACAGAAAAAGGCCTGGTGATCTATTTCTGAAAAATCAGCCACTGAAAACCCAATGGAGTACAGTTCTACTCTGACACACTTCCTTCAGGCTAATGCAACTCAGACCCAGGGCCTGGTGAGCACCCCTAACTGGCACCTTCGTACAGGGTGCACTTTGCAGCTCATATACAGTGGCCCTGGGTCAAGACTCTGTGCATGAGTGTTTCCTGACAGAACAGTAGGTTCCAGGAGTCTCAGGGCCAGGTGAGTTGTCCACCAAGACACAGCAGTCCTCTTGAGGCAGAGGTGGCCCTGAGGCTGGGTGCTTGGAGAAGACCTCTCAGAGGTTGTGTGATGTGACCCAGGGGAAGGGGTGGGGAGGGCAGAGCCCACCCAAGGCAGAGAAACCCCTGAGCACAAAGCAACAGATGCAGGAACATGCCAGCAGTCGTGCTCAGGGGCTTATAGTTTAAAGGGAAAACGAGAAGTCTATATTAACAGCAAATAGCTTAACCAGTTGCCATTGAGTCAATTCCAACTTCCAGTGACCCTGTGCATGTCAGAGTAGACCTGTGCTCCATAAGGTTTTTCAATGGCTGGTTTTTTGGAAATAGATTGCCAGGCCCTTCTTCCCAAGGCACTTCTGTATTTTTTTTTCTAAATACATTTGATTGAAATATAATTTATGTACAGTGAAATATACAAAACTAAAGTGACATGACTCAACGCATTTTTTTTTCAGTGTTCCCCCCATCCCGCCCCTGATAACCAACAAAGAAAGTTTCCTTCCATATATAAACCTTTCTCTTCCAAGACACTTCTAAGTGGACTTGAACCTCCAAACTTTCAGTTAGCAGCCAAACATATTAAGCTTTTGCACCACCCAGGAACTCCAACAAATACTTCCTTAGAGCCTATTATATGCCAGGCATTGTTATAAGCACTTTACATATTTTAGCTCATTTAATCGTCACAACAACCACAGGAGTAGGTATTATTATCATTATCCTCGTTTTACAGATGAGGCACAGAGAAGTTAAGTAACTTGCCTAAGATCACACAGTAAATGACTAGCAGACACAGGCCTCAGACACAGCATATCCTGCAGCTATGATGGCTCCAGAGCCTTGATTCTAAACCTCTACACTAAACTTGAGAACTGTACTTTGGGGTGAGGCTACCGAAGGCCTCCCCAGCCAAGGGTCTGGGCTTTATCCTGTGGACTCTGTGCATAAAAGGCCGGCCTCAAAGGAAAGTATTTTTCCAGAAGTAACAAGGTTAAAAATTGTGTTGTAGGAAAGTGATTGTGGAGAGCTCCTCCCTGGAGGCCCCCTTCCTGCCCCACTGCCCACACTGCCCTGGCCAAGGGTGCTCTCCCATCCCTCTGCCTCCCCAAGCATGTGACGGGACCACTCACACAGGCCTTTTCATGGGCTGCTGCTCTCACTACCTGTGCGTGTTAGATCTCCCCAGCTGGATTTGAGCTCCTAGAGGCAAGGCCTTGGTCCAAGTCATCTAGTATTCCCTGTGCTTGGCCCAGTGCCCTGCAGGAACATAGATGTGTTGGAGAAGGGAGAGTGGAAGGAAAGAAGGGGGGAAACCAGGAAGGAAGGAAAGAAAGAGAGGGACAGAGGGGGCTTCCATGCCTGAGCCTAAACAAAGGCCTCATCAGCTGTCTGACTCTGCGGTAACCCTTCCTTTGAGCATCTTGTCTTCCAGCTGGCCTAAAAACCCACCCAGGGCACACGGAGGATGAATGGCAGAGGGAGTAACAGGGAATGTGGGATTCGCACAAGGAGACGGTTATCTGTACCTGGTTCATTGCATGCATTACCTATTGGGGTATGCGGCCATGAAAGCTAATTGGAGGGAACTCCCTTTGAGCACTGGTTGCTAGGGGGCAGCCCCTGGGGACATGAACTGAAGGATGAAAGTTATACATGGAACATGTTGTTGAGATCAGACTCAGGCCTGAGCCTCTGGCTGTTAGATCGAGGCATCTGTTGGTGCTGAAGGGGATGCTTCTGCCCAAGTCCAAAGACAGGAAGCTAGCCAGGCTGAGGGGCAGAGAGCAGATCACAGTGATACTTGTTCAGCTGTGTCTCCTCCTCTAGTCATCTTTGTGGCCCCCAAAAGGTGCTGGGAATAAGGCAGTGGAGTCCTAGAACCACAGAACTCTCCACACAATCCACCTTGATCAAGTAACAACTGTAGTTTCTAAGCCCAGATTGAGCACCAGGCATCAAAGAAACACCATCTTATCAATTTCCCCCAACGACCTGAAAGGTAGGTTTCACTATTCAAACATTACCGATATGAAGCTGGCCCAAGCTCACATGTCTCATGAATGACAAAACCTAGGTTTCGAACCCTTATCTGCTGGACTCTAACACTCATCACACCCCTTTCATCACTGCTACCCTAACTCTTACCACAAGCTGCTGAGACAGTGCTGTATGAGTTACCAACCAAAAACCAAACTCACTGCCATCAAGTCGATTCCAACTCAACAACCCCCATTGGGTTTCCAAGGATGTAAATCTTTACATAAGCAGACTGCCTCATCTTTCTTCTGCAGAGGAACTGGTGGGTTCAAACCACTGACTTTTGGTTAGCAGCCAAATGCCTTAACCACTACACCATGAGAGCTCCATATATGAGTTACAGAAGTGTATAAAAAAAAAAAAGGCAGTGGTTAGAAAGGTAAAGCCATTAAAGGGGAATGAAAACAAAAAGCAGAACCTACAAGCACCTGGCAAGTGTGACAGGAGCTTAGAGGAGGAGAAGGGAGAGGGGGAGGTGGTAAGGAAGGACTTTAGGCTGAGGGGATCAAGTTAGAACAGCTTCCTAAAGTCATAGAAAACCTGGTATATGGGCATCTCACCAACAACAACTTGGTCCTGATGCTGCTACCTCCTGAACCCCTGAGCTCCCAGGCTGTGGCCTCTTGACTCCCACAAAACACTCCCTAAACACACACATGCATAGAGAGAGAGGCTTGCTTTATCCCACAGCAAACACAGGCCCATGACTGCAGATAAGGTTACCCCACTCCTGGACCTGCCTGGACCAGCCCATTGTAGACAAAAGCAGCAAGGATGGGAGGTTCACCTGGGTCAAGGTCACACTCAGGGGCTGCCTGAAGTCCTGGCAGCCTGCAGCCAGCCTGCTTTTCCTCCAGGCTAAAAATCTACCATAAACGAAGCCCATAAACAAAGGAAGTTTCCTGCAGGAACTAGATAGGACCCCACCCTGAGATGTCTTCATGCAAAAATGCAGCCGTCAAAACCCAATCAACCTATTATGAGCCAGACGCCTGCTACAGGTGTTTTCTGTCTTTGTTCTTTACTAGGTCCTTTACGCTGGTAAGGCGCTCTGCTGGCATAGTGCCCAAGGCATTTGACTGCTAACCAGAAGGCTGGTGGTTCAAACCCACCAGCCACTCTGTGGAAAGAAGACCAAGCAATCTACTTCCATAAAGATTTACCAACTTGGAAACCCAAAGGGAGTCACTATGAGTTGGAATTGACTCGATAGCAGTGAGTTTGGTTTGGTTTGTGGAGGTCCTTTACAAGGAGCTCTGGTGGTATAGTGCCTAAGGCTGCTAACCAGAGGGGTGGCGATTCAAACTCACCAGCTGCTCTGTGGAAGGAATATGGGGCAATCTGCTTCCATAAAGTTTTACCACCTCAGGAAAATGGGAATAGATTCGATGGCAATGAGTATGGTTTGGTTTGGTTTGGTTTAGGTCCTTTGCAGGAGCTCTGGTAGTACAGTAGTTAAGGTATTTGGTTCCTAACCAAAAGGTTGGCAGTTCAAAGCCCCCAGCCACTCTGCAGAAGAAAGATGAGGCAGGTTGCTTCCAGAAAGATTTACAGCCTTGGAAACCCAGTGGGGGTCGCTATGAGTCAGAATCAACTCAATGGCAGTAAGTTTGGGTTTATTGGGTTTTGAGGTCCTTTACATTCATTAACTTCCTTGATTAGTAATACAACCACCCTATCGTATAGCAAGGAGCTCTGGTGGCATAGTGCCTACGGCACTTAACTGCTAACCAGAAGGCTGGCAGTTCAAACCCACCAGCCACTCCTCAGAAGGAAGGTTGGGCAATCTACTTCTGTAGTGATACTGCCTCAGTATGAGTCAGGTTGAAGAAGAGGTCGCTGTGAGTCAGGTTTGACTCAATGGCACATAACGACAACAACACGTCCTATCTGAGGCACAGAAAGATCATAAGCTTGCCCAGAGTATCCACTTGCAGGAAGTGGTGAGGCAGGCTGTCACGACCTGAGGTCTGTCTTCCTTTGGTGATGACATCCCCACCCTGCTACTCATCCTTGGCTATGCCAGGAAACCTCACCCAGGGTCAGAAATGTCTTCAAGTGGTCTAGGCAAATTCTCAGAGTTTATAGTCACAGCTACTGCTACTGATCCAAGCAAAAGGCTTGGTTAACCCAGAGTTAAGGGACAAATAAGTGTGGGTGCCATTCATGGGAGACTTTACAGGTACCAAATACATTTGCAAATACATTTGCAAATACTAGTAAATCCTCCTAACAACTCTGTAAGGTAGCAATTCTCTATGCTGTCTTACAGATGAGAAAACTGAGCATTAGCTAGGTTAAATCATTTGCTCTAGGCAGCTGTTAGGAGTAAGAGCTGAGTTTCAAACCCAGGCCTATTTGACCACAGGTTTCAATTCTTTCACAATCCCTCCCTAATACGTGACTGCCTTCTTTCTATAGGTGCTCTGACCTTGACCCAACACAGTCCAGAAAGAAAGAAATGTGGAATCAATTTCTGCCCCAAGAAAGGGGCCCTTGAGGGGTGTGACCTGGCTGGGATCTCAAGAGAATACTACTTCTCCAAAATACCACACTACTTCCAGAAGTCTCTGATGCAACCCATACCCCTTACCTCCAACACTCCCCAGCTTAGCCCCCAGCCTGGTGCACTTGTGGGTGAAAATGTCAGTGGTCACGGGCCAAGGTCCAGGAGGAAAACACAGTGTATGCGAGCGGCTGGAAGTAGAAATGTGATGGCTCCAGAGGTTTTGATTTGTAACCTTTATTTGTCAAGGAATGGGGATTTTTCTTTTCAAAAACCACTCAACTTCCTTGAATTTTATACATTTCACAAATATTTTTTTAGGAGAAATGGATGAAAAAAAAACCCACAAAATGCCTGTCGCAGCTACTCACTTCCACAATGAATCACAGACACAAAACCACAGCTATGTGGCTAACAAAGGAACTATGTGTTTTCACATTTCATTATTGGAAATCATTTAGCAATCTTAACTATGTCATCTGCAGACAGACAGACATGCATCCACACCCCTCTGGGTCCTAAGTAGCCAGTCTTAAAACCATCACCCTTAGTTAACTTGACATTTAACCCACTTTCCCTTTTAAATTCTTTTCTGGGAAATAATTCTGCAAGGCTTTAATCTTTCCCCTTAGTGCCTCTCCAGGATCCCTGGTAGCACATTGGTTAACGCCAGCTGTTTGAACCCACCAGCCATTCTGTGGGAGAATAATGTGGCAGTCTACTTCCATAAAGACTACAGCCTTAGAAACCCTGTGGGGTAGTTCTACTCTGTCCTATAGGGTTGCTATGAGTTGCAATAGACTCAACAGCAATGTTTTTTTATTAAGTGCACGTAGTATGTATATATGCGTGCATGCACACACACATGAGAATATATATTTAGGAGGAGAAGAAACCCTGAGACATTGATTCAATTAGTTCCACAAGTGGAAAATGTGTATGTTTCAGAGAGAGCCACTTTTTTACGACTGTTATCAAAACACCACTTTGCTGTGGTAAAGTGATTTTCACCTGGAAGCTCCCAGTTCCTTTTCTGACAGTGGCAAATTAACTAACTGATGGCAGATTTAAAGATTTCATAACTGGAAAAACTACCAGGCCCATAAATCAGAAACTTCCTCTACATCCTGGACAAGGGGTGAAATCTGATATATATTTGAAAACCTTGAGTTCAAAAGGCGAATTCACGGGGCCTGAAAAATCTCCACTCTGACTCTTGAGGCAGGTTCTTTCAGCACCGGCTTCCACCCACGCCCACCTCTCACTCACTCACACGTGTGCACGCACGCACACACTCACCCAGAGGGTGACATTCGCTGAGATGCCAGATCTACACAAAGCAACCAGATGGCCCAGACCTTCCCTGGGACATCTGAGAAACAGCTCTGATTGTCTTTCCATTTCCTTCTTGCTTCATCTCTCCTAACCTCCTTCCAAAGAAAAATCCTACAGGATTTAAACCTGTTAAATGCAATAAGTATAACAACACGCTTGCAATGTTTCTTTCTTGTGTGTGTGTGTGTGTTTAAGTCAGATGCTGGAAATTGCATACATTAACATTTTAATGACCCCAACAAGCTCCCTTCCCCTCCCACACATGGCTGTGGGTAGTGTTGCTCCAAGCTTTCACCAAGTTTCTGGACTTTTCTGAAAAGACATTAGATGCCTTCCTTGACCCAGTCTAGGCAATACTCAAGCCAAGCTTGGTCCCTCTTGCATTCGCGTGGGCTCACTGCTCTAGAGGCTGTTTAGCAAGAAGTTGACAGCGTTCTCTGAAATGAGCTGACCTGGGCTGGGTCACCCTTACCCTCAGTTTGCTCATGGTGAAGTAATAGGAATATGCTTCTCATAGGGTCTGGTTAATGTGCTGGAGGTCTTTCACTTGCCCCTCCAAATCCCTCTCCACCTGATCCTCTCCAGCCTGAGCCCTGGGAGGCATCAACAGTGTGAATGGTATCAATTGTTCCCTTCACCTACTGCTTTCCAGTCCAATTCAGCCAAAGGGGGCCTCAGCAGGAGCCCAGAGGGCAGGAGAAGAGTGAGTGACTATCCAACCAGCTCCCTCTGGATGGGCCACTATGGGTAGAAAGTGTCTGTGTTCCTTTACCTGAGGCCACAGCTGTGGCCCTTTTCTACAGGTGTAGCTACACATTGGGTTCCATTAACCCCTGAACTATTACTTATTAGGTCTGGAGGGTTAAGGGCTTTCTTACATTGCTACCCTTAGGATGCCGTCTAGTGGTACTGTAAGAGAAACTCCACAAGTGGATGGCTTTAACAAACACATTTTTTCTTACAGTTTAGAAGGCTAGAAGTCTGAATTCAGGGTGTTGGCTCTAAGGAAAGGCTTTCCCTGTTGTCTGTAGGGGAAGGTTCTTGTCTCTTTTCAGTTTGGTTCTTGGCTCCTTGGTCATCTTCAGGTAGGTAGCATGGCATCCATCTTCCCATCTCTTGCTTCTTGCTTTATCTGTTCTATTATATCTCAAAAGAGATTAATTTAAGACACACCCTACACTAATGCTGTCTCATTAACACTATAAAACCCATTCCCAGATGGAATTATAACCACAGGTATGTTGTTGGTATTAGGTGGCCGTGGAGGCAGCTCTGACTCATATTGACCTTACCTGCAACAGAACAAAACACTGTCTGGTCCTGCAGCACCCTCACATAGTCGCTATGTTTGAGCCTGTTGCTGCATACTGAGTCATGCATTTCTTCTTCTCCCTTTTCACACACCATCTACTTTACCAAGCATAATGTCCTTGTCCAAGGATTGGTCCTTCCCGTTAACATGCCCAGTACGTGAGACGAAGTCTTGCCATCCTCCCTCCTAAGAAGTATTCTAGCTGTACTTCTTCCAAGACACATTTGTTCATTCTTCTGGCAGTCCATGGTATATTCAATATTCTTCACCAACATCATAATTCAACTGCATCAATTCTTCTTCAGTCTTCCATTTATTCGGGAGCTCTGGTGGTGGAGAAGCTCTGGTAGCATAGTGCCTAAGGCACTTGACTGCTAACCAGAAGACTGGCAGTTCAAACCCACCAGCCACTCCTCAGAAGGAAGGCTGGGCAACCCACTTCCGTAGTGATATGGTCCCAGAAACCCAAGGAGGGGTCGCTATGAGTTGGATCCAACTCAAGGGCACATAACAACAAGAACAACAATTGGTGGTATAGTGCCTAGGGCATTTGACTGCTAACCAGAACGCTGCTAACCAGCCACTCCTTGGTAGGTTGGGCAATGTACTTCCATAGAGATACCGCCTCGGAAACCCAAGGAGGGGTCGCTATGAGGGGTTGCTATGAGTGGGATCCGACTCGACAGCAGTGGGTTTGGTTTTTTTTTGGTTTGTTTGTTTCTTCCCTTTATACATTGTCCAGCTTTTGCATGTATATGAGGCAACTGAAAACACCATGGCTTGGACTGGGGGCACCTTAGTTCTCAAAGTGACATCTTTGCTTTTTAACACTTTAAAGAGGTCTTTTGCAGCAGATTTGCCCAATGCTGCTTCCATAAGCACTGATTGTGGATCCAAGTAAAATGAAATCTTTGACAACTTCAATATTTTCTCTGTTTATCATATTGTTGCTCATTGGTCCAGTTGTGAGAATTTTTGTTTTCTTTGTGTTGAGATGTAATCCATACTAAAGGCTATAGTCTTTGTGTGTGTGTATGTGTGTGTGTGTGATTTGGGTGAAAGTTTACAGAGCAAATTCACTTTCCACACAGCAGCTCACGTATACTTTGTCTCATGACATTGACTACAATTTCCTGCCGTGCAACAGTTCCCCTCCCACTTCCTCCCCATAGTTACCTCTTCCTTGTGTCCTTCCCTCCATGCACTCCTGCCCTCTGAGTTGTCTCCCTGTGCGTACACAGCCCTTCTGTTCTCCCATAATTGATCTCTCCAAGGAGTGTATCTCCCTAATGTAAATGTTCAGCTCATATGTAGAGGCTATAGTCTTTGATCTTCATAAGTAAGTGCTTCAAGTCCTCTTGGCTTTCAGCAAGCTAAGTTGTATTATCTGTATATTGCAAATTGTTAATGGGTCTTCCTCCACTCCTAATGCCACATTCTTCTTCATCTAGTCCAGCTTCTCAGAATATGTGCTCAGCATACAGAATGAATAAGTATGGTGAAAGGATACAACTCTGATACACATCTTCCCTGGTTTTAAACCATGCAATATCCCTGTGTTCTGCTTGGATGACTGCCTTTCTGTATGTATAGGTTCCTCATAACCACAAGTAAGGATTCTGGAATTCCCATTCTTCATAATGTTATCCATAACTTGTTAGGACCTACAATTAAATGCCTTTTCATAGTCAATAAAACACAGGCAAACATCTTTCTGATATTTTCTGCTTTCAGCCAAGAACCACCTGATATTAGCAACGCTATCCCTCATTCCACATACTCATCTGACTCCAGTTTGAATTTCTGGAAGTTCCCTGTTGATGTACTGCTACAACTGATTTTGAATGATTTTCACCATAATTTTACTTATATGTGATAATAATGATATTGTTCAGTCATTTCTGCATTCCATTGGCTCACCTTTCTTTGGAATGGGCAAAAATACGGATCTCTTCAAGTTGATTGGCCAGTAAGTTTCTTCCAAATTTCTTGGCATAGACGAGCAAGTGCTTCCAGTGTTGCATCTGTTAAAACATTCCTTCAATTCCTGGATCATTTTTATTTTCACCAATGTCATCAGTGCATCTTGGACTTCTTCCTTCAGTACCACCGGTTCTTGACCATATGTTACCTCCTGAAATGGCTGAATGTTGATCAATGCTTTTTGGTACAGTGATTGTGTATTCCTTCTGTCTCATTTTGATGCTTCCTATGTTGTTCGATTTTTTGCCCTTAGAATTATTCAATATTACAACTCAAGGCTTGAATTTTTCTTCAGTTCTTTCAGCTTGAGAAATGCCAAGTGTGTTCTCCCTTTTTGGTTTTCTAACTCCAGGTCTTTGCACGTTTCGTTATAACACTTTACTTTGTCTTCTTGAGCCGCCCTTTGCAATCTTCTGTTCTGCCCTTTTATTTCATTATTTCCTCCATTCTACAGGTAGAGGGGTTTGGATTTACAACATATATTTTTTGGGAACATAATTCATTCTACAACAGTTGCTCTACCATCTTTCGCCACTTTCTTCTAACCCTGCTCGTCTCTTGGTAAATAGACCCTTTACTAAACTGTCCCTATTGAATGTACCATCTGTTTCCTGCTGAATGCAGTCTCCAAACTGAAACAGATTAGGAAAAACGTTACTATCAAATATTTCACAATAGGGTTCAGTAATCTGTCCACATTCCCTTATTTTATTTTGACCGCAATCCTGTGTGGGCAGTATTACCATCATTATTGATTTACAGCAAGATTCAGGGAGGTGAAGAAACTCACACTACATCAAATGGCTGGTGAGCAATGGAATCAGATGGAACTGACTGAGGTCTGTCTGACTCATGCCCCATGTTCTTAACCACTCCAAAAAAAAAAAAAAAAAAAAAACCTCATTGTCATTGAGTTGGTTTCAACTCATAATGACCCCCAGTAGGTTTCCAAGGCTGTAAATCTTTAAGGAAGCAGAATGCCTCATCTTTCTTCCACAGAGAAGCTGGTGTGTTTGAAAAACCAACCTTTTGGTTAGCAGCCAAATGCCTTCTCCACTATACCACCAGAGCTCCTTTAGGGCACATTATCTCCTAGTATTAAATTAGGTGGTGCCTGTAAAGTGTCACACAACAGGGTCTGTTTACTCAATAAGGCTCTGTAAATGTTAAAACAACAACCACACCACACTTGAAAAAACTCAAAATCCTAAATTCTACTGTAGCGTAACCCTAACCTAACCTTAACTGTAATCCTAATCCAACCCTTACCATGGTCTCACCCTAATACCACACTAAAGTTGTTACTCTGATTTTACCCTAACTACTACCCTACTATTAAATAGAATACTACCCTAACTACAACCCTGGTCCTACCCAGTCTGTGGTAGTTATGTTTATGTGTCAACTTGGCTGGGCCTGGTTGAGTGGCTGGGCAGCTGGTGGTAGTTATTCCCCATGATGAGACTGGCAATCAACTCCACAGTGGAATCTACTGTGAGCAGCTGAGTAGCTGCCTTTGGGTATGTATATAAGGAGAAGTTTGAGAATGGTCTCTAGCCTATGGCACGCTTGGACCCTGTGTGTAGCCATGTTGTTGGGACTTACAATGGACTTAAATTAATGGCCTGTCGTATGTGGTTTGGTAACATTGGGACTGTACCTTTTTACTTGTCAACCTTGGGGCTTCTCAGCCTCAGCAGCCAGCAGCTGTCTGAGTGAAGAAATGCCTCTAGCTTCAGTGGGCCAGGAGCAAGAGGCAGAGCTGGACCCCAAGGTTGAGGGGCTTTCACCCAGCCCCTAGAGCCTGGCACTTTGAACTTGGACTTAAAGCCTCCAAATTGTAAGAATAAACTCCTGTTTGTTAAGGCCATCCCATTTGTGGTATATTTCTTATTAGAGCAGCACTAGGTAACCAGAACACAGTCCTAACCCAAAGAAACATCATTGTTACCACAATTCTAGACTCTGTTATGAATTGAATTGTGTCTTCCAAAAAAATATATTGAAGTCCTAACCCCTGGTACCTGTGAACATGACCTTGTTTGGAAATAGGCTCTTTGAAGATGTTATCTGTTAACATGAGGTGATACTGCAATAGGGTGGGTCCCAACTCAATCTGACCAGTGTCCTATAAAAGAGGAGAAGACACACAAAGAGAAAGACAGGGGGAAGATGGACATGTGACACCAGAGTTAGGCTGCAGCTTCAAGGCAAGGAATGTCTAGGGCTAGAAGCCAAGAAAAAGAGAGGCTCTTCCCCCAGAGTTTTCAGAAGGAGCATGGCCCTACTGACATCTTCAATTCAGACTACTGCCTTCAGGACTGTAAGAAAATAGAAGTATGTTGTTTAAGCCACCCCCTTTGTGGTACTTTGTTACAGCAGCCCTTTGTTGTTGTTGTTTGCCGTCAAGTCGGACCCGACTCATAGTGACCCCTCCACTAGGAAACTAATATACTCACCAGCCCACAATCACCTGCACTGGGTGAGCATGGCAGAAAGAGGAGGTTTGCAGGCTCTGTTATACCAGGAGGCACATACCGGTCCCCCCTCCTTCATGACCTCAGTTGGGATCCCTAAGTTGGGATCAAAGCTGTGTCAGCCCAGAGGTGGTGCCTTTTTCTAATTCACACACAGACAGCCTATAGGCCAGTCATGGCCCTGCTCAGGCCCTGAGCTCTGTGAGTCTCAGATATTTGTGTGGGTTGGGGAGGTACACATGAACCTTCTACAAAGCCCTAGAGAACTGCTCCCTTTTAAAGAAATCTAGAAGGGACCTCAGAAGCCAGACCCCGATGGAGAGGACAAACTCCTTCCCCCATCTTGAAGCACCACGCGTTGCAGGGGAAATGGCAGATATCACCCTCTAGAGAGAAGCTAGCCCAGGGTCACCATCTGCAGCTGCACAGGGTGTGCACTGAGCAACTTTCAGGGTACCTGTCACGGCTCTATGAAGTGAAGGAAGTCAGCTGGTGCATCCAGCAGCTGCAAAGTCCACCGCCTCCCCTGCCTCCCGCCTCCCTCTGGCTGGAAAGGAGTGATTCAGAGCCACTGGGCACTCTAAGGGGTCTCTGCTGGGCCAGGGATGTGCTGGGTCAGCAGAGAGCTGATGCAGAGGGCCCTCCACAAATCTACTGCAGGGGCAGTGATAAGGTCTCAGCTGGTGGCATAGTGCCTCAGGCATTTGACTGCTAAACAGAAGGTTGGTGGTTCAAACCCACCAGCCACTCCATGGAAGGAAGATTGGGCAATCTACTTCCTTAGAGATACCACCTTGGAAACCCAAGGAAGGGTCGCCATGAATGGAATCAACTTGACAGCAGTGAGTTTGGTTTTTTGTTTTTTTTTTTTTTTTGAGACCTGAGATACAAGTCTTTCTCCCCACCACCAGCTCTCCTCAAAAATCAACAGAAGGGCTTCTGTGACTTCAGACTTGGGAAAATAAAGCTCTTTCCATTTGGTCTGGCTGGAGGCCTGCAAGTGAGTATCCCCCTCTGACAACTCCCCTTGAGCCCTCCCCTTCCAAACCCACAGCCCCTGGGAAGGAGACTCATGTGGGCTTTTTCAAGGCCCAAGAGAAGGAAAGAACTGGAAAGAGAACCCTTTACAGCTGCTGCAGCCCCTCACCAGACTCCTGGCATTCCAAAGTGTCCAGCCACCTCCAAGAGAGAGGTGTTACCCTTGGCTTGCTCTGGCTTCAGCCCCCAAAGCCAAGAGCTCTGAGTGGGCAGAAATTTGGGCTGGAAGAGCCCCTTCTTGACCAATGACATGGCCAGGGGATGTGCTGAGTGTCAGCTCTGAAGTACAGGGATCCAAGACCATGTTTCTTTGCTGTCGACTACAACAGAGATGGATGGCCAAGATGTTTGTTCAGTGGATATTTACTGAGTGCTTACTTAATATGCCAAGCACTATCCTAGGAGCTTGGGCTAGATCAACAAAGAAAGAAAGATTTCTGACCTTGAAGAACTCACACTGCAGCTGGGGGACAATAATAAAAACAGTAAGTAAGACTTCCAGTAAGATGGAGGATTAGGCAGACAAGCAACACAGACCCTCTTCAACAAAGAAAAGAAAAACCAATTGACAGAGATACAGAAGATAATCCTGAAGCCTGAGCTTTGAAAGGAACTATACAGAAGTGGTTTAGGCACCAACTAGTGAAAAAACCTGAACAAAAACAGCGAGTACAGAGACAGTCGGAACTGTGGACTGTCAGCTATTCTGATGGGACCAACAGCCTGAACGTTTCCAAGTGGTGTTGGGACCTGAAAATTGACTTAAAGATCAGCCCTGGTCACCAAGGGCTGCAGGGACGACAGCGCTGGTGGACTATGACTAGGAAGGGAAACAGCAAGGAGGGAGACAACCTGAGCTGTGTGGACTTTCCACTCTCTGGAGGGTTCAGCCATTTTGATTGTTTACACATGGCACCCATTTTGGATATTTAAAGTGACCAAGGGCACAGCCATTTTGAATCTTTACAAGTGGCAATCATTTTGGATTTTAAAGTGATAGCATTCTCATTCGGATTCCAGGGACCTAAGAATAGGCTCTGTTTGCCAAGGTGGGCAGAGACATATGAGAGGCTGACAACAGGAAAGGAGACAGGTGGTGAGTGTATAAATGCTGTCAATTAGTGAATAGAGGAGCACAGCACAGTACCCTGCTTGTGTAGATAAAATGCAAACAAAACAAAGAAAATGAAAATTGTGGGCAAGTCACTCCAACATACAATCACCAATTAAATATGAACACAAAAATATCATAATGCCTCAGAGACAACAGAGCATCACAGTCCACACAAAGCAGCAAAATAAAGCAGGAGAAACAAGGGACCAGGATACAGACCCAAAACACATCCCTGAAGAAGATGATGCATTGGAACTCCCTGATAAGGAATTAAAAAGATTATATTTAGGTATCTTCAACAAATTGAGAGACAAATCAAGGAAAACACAGAGAAAACCCAAGAACAATTTTGAAAGACAATACAAGAACAAAATGATAAAATAAATGAAAAATTAGAAATGATAGCACACAGAAATCCAGAAGATTAATATTAAATTTTCAGAAATAGATAAGACATTGAATGGGCAAAGAAGCAGAATTGAATCAATGGAAGACAGAATTAGGGAGATTGAAGGTAAATACCTGAATGCTTCTTTGGAAAGAGATAAATCAGAAGAAAGATCAAAACAAAATGAAGAAAGCCTAAGGTTCATGTGGGATACCATCAAAAGGAATAACCTACATGTAATCAGAATTCTAGAACAGGAAGAGACAAATAAAAGAACAGAGAAAATTGCTGAAGATTTGTTTGAAGAGAACTTTCCTGGTATGATGAAAGATGAGAATATATCCATTCAGGAAGTCCAACGAACCCCAGACAGGATAGACCCCAAAAGAAAATCATCCAAACATATCATCATCAAACTTATCCAAACCAAAGACAAAGAAAGAATCATGAGAGCAGCATGGGAAAATGAAAAGTTACCTACAAGGGGCAACCAATAAGACTAAGTTCAGATTTCTCGACAGAAACCACGCAGGTGAGAAGACAAGGGATGGTATATATAAAACACTGAAAGAGAAAAATTTCCAACCAAGAATTATGTACCCAACAAAACTGTCCCTCAAATATGATGATGGAATTAGGACATTTCCAGATAAGCAGAAATTAAGGGAATTTGTTAAAACTAGACCAACCTTACAAGAGATGCTAAAGGGAGCCCTTTGGACAGAGAAGCAACAACA